>NC_053389.1:689991790-690166778 GCF_905171765.1 Bufo bufo | reverse complement strand
AAAACCTACTCACCTCATCCATCTGAATATCGTGCAAAAGTCCATTTATTTCAGTAATGCAAATTAAAAGGAATTCCATTAATGCAGCTTAAAATTAGAATTTTGTGAAAAGGTTCAATATTCTAGGCTCAAAGTGTCACACTCTAGTCAGCTAATTAATCCATACCCCCTGAGCAAAGGGTACCTGAGATTGTGACTTTGGGGTTTCATAAGTTGTAAGCCATAATCATTCAAATTATAACGAATAAAGGCTTGAAATATCTCGCTTTGCATGTAATGAGTCTATCTCATATATTAGTTTCACCTTTGCTTTAGATGCCTTGATCAAGTGAGATCACGACACCTGAATGCGCAAAAACCTGGAAGCTCACTCTTCCGGGCATAGTACTGAAGCTCAATGCGGCCAATTGGGACCAGTACATCCGCTGAATGCGCTGAGTCTCTATGAAGAAATTCAGAGCATTAATGCTGCAATTCTTATTTTGGCCGCCAGATAACAGGCCAACATAAGAAACAAGCAAAATGCAAAGAAATTGTCATTTTTTAAATCCCTTATAGGTCAAAATGAAAAATTTAAAAACCTAATTTATAAGGTCATTTATGAGCCTTAAAATTATGATAAATTTTTTTAAAAAGTTACAAAATATATAAAAAGTGAATATAAAAAATATAAAAGTTTAAATAACCCCCTTTCCTTATAATAAAAAAAACTAAATAATAATAAATATAAACATACTGGGTATCACCGCGACCCAAAACTCCCATAATATAAAAAAATATATATAATAATCCAATACGATGAATGGTGTAACAGAAAAAAGGGTAAAAATGTATATTTTGCAATTTTTTTTCATTGCTTCTCTTAGCCCAAAATTTTTTATAAAATGTGATCCAAAAGTTAAGCACACTCCAAAATGGTATCAATAAAAACTATGAATTGTGCCGCAAAAAAAGAGCCCCTAAACAGCTTTGTAGACATAAGTATAAAAAAGTTATGGGGGTCAGAATATGGTGAAAAAAATTCTCAAAGTTGAAATTTATTTTTACACTACATTTCCTGTATAACATTTGCGCATCATAAATATCAGTGACATTCAGTTAAATTTTTTCGCCGTTGGTGACAGCGACATTAACTGCGCTACATCTCCTGTATAACATTTGAGCATCCTAAATATCTGTGACATTCAGTTTAATTTATTTGCGCATACACTTACAAAACTTGCGCTACTGTACGTGTGACATACTTGCAAGCATATATACCATTTAATATGCTCAAGGCGAGCAGTAAGGGACGGGGAAGTGGCCGTGCTGCTGATGGTGCATGCAGAGGCCGTGGCCCTGGGCATGGTGAAGGTGCGCCTGCTATCAGAGCACAAGAAACACACTCATCCACGATACCTAGCTTCATGTCCCTGTTTGCAGGGCGGAGCAGGACACCACTCTCGAAGTTAGACCAGTGCGACCAGGTGGTCGGTTGGATTGCAGCAGATAATGCTTCCAGTTGGTTAAGCACCACCCTGTCTTCCACAAAGTCCAGTCTCAGTAGCCAAGAGTCTGGTCAACAGAATCCTCACCCTGATCCTCCTTCCTCCCACCATTGAGATTCTTGGCAAACAAGTGATCCCTAGTGTTAAGCACGAATATCGAATAGCGAATGTTAATAGTAAATATCGGCACTTTGAGAATTTGTGAATATTTAGAATATAGTGCTATATATTCGTAATGACAAATATTCATAATTTTTTTCCATTTGAACACATGATTCTCGCTTGTGGGCCAATGACGTCATTTGCCCACAAGCAAGAAGCAGGGAGGAATCATGTGTTCACTTCAAATGTAAAAAAATGACGAATATTCTAAAAAACAAATATATAGCACTATATTGAATATAGTGCTATATAATAGTTTTTTAGAATATTCATAATTTTTTTCGCCCACAAGTAAGTAGCAGGCAGTAGAGTTGAGCGAACACCTGGATGTTCGGGATCGAGAAGTTCGGCCGAACTTCCCGGAAATGTTCGGGTTCGGGATCCGAACCCGACCCGAACTTCGTCCCGAACCCGAACCCCATTGAAGTCAATGGGGACCCGAACTTTTCGGCACTAAAAAGGCTGTAAAACAGCCCAGGAAAGAGCTAGAAGGCTGCAAAAGGCAGCAACATGTAGGTAAATCCCCTGCATGTTAGGGAAATGAATTAATATAAAAATAAAATAAATAAAAATTAACCAATATCAATTGGAGAGAGGTCCCATAGCAGAGAATCTGGCTTCACATCAGCAGAGAATCAGTCTCTTCATGCCATAGCAGAGAATCTGGCTTCACGTCACCCACCACTGTAACAGTCCATTGTCATATATTTAGGCCACGGCACCCAGGCAGAGGAGAAAGGTCCCGAAACAGAGAATCTGGCTTCATGTCAGCAGAGAATCAGTCTGCATGTCATAGCAGAGAATCATGCTTTACGTCACCCAACACTGGAACAGTGCATTGTCAGATATTTAGGCCAAGGCACCCAGGCAGAGGAGAGAGGTCCCGTAACAGAGAATCTGGCTTCATGTCAGCAGAGAATCAGTCTGCATGTCCTAGCAGAGAATCATGCTTTACGTCAACCAACACTGGAACAGTCCATTGTCAGATATTTAGGCACAGGCACCCAGGCAGAGAAGAGAGGTCCCGTAACAGAGAATCTGGCTTCATGTCAGCAGAGAATCAGTCTGCATGTCCTAGCAGAGAATCATGCTTTACGTCACCCATCACTGGAACAGTCCATTGTCAGATATTTAGGCCCAGGCACCCAGGCAGAGGAGAGAGGTCCCGTAACAGAGAATCTGGCTTCATGTCAGCAGAGAATCAGTCTTCATGTCATAGCAGAGAATGATGCTTCACGTCAGCCAACACTGGAACAGTCCATTGTCAGATATTTAGGCCCAGGCACCCAGACAGAGGAGAGAGGTCCCATAGCAGAGATTCAGGCTTCATGTCAGCAGAGAATCAGTCTGCATGTCATAGCAGAGAATCAGGCTTTACGTCACCCAACACTGGAACAGGCCACTGTCACATATTTAGGCCCAGGCACCCAGGCAGAGGAGAGAGGTCCCATAACAGAGATTCAGGCTTCATGTCAGCAGAGAATCAGTCTTCATGTCATAGCAGAGAATCAGGCTTCATGTCACCCACCACTGAAACAGGCCACTGTCAGATATTTTTAGGCCCCGGCACCCAGACAGAGGAGAGGTTCATTCAACTTTGGGTTGCCCAGCAATATAATCGTAAAATGAAAATAAAAATAGGATTGAATGAGGAAGTGCCCTGGAGTACAATAATATAATTTTAAGGGGAGGTAGTTAATGTCTAATCTGCACAAGGGATGGACAGGTCCTGTGGGATCCATGCCTGGTTCATTTTTATGAATGTCAGCTTGTCCACATTGGCTGTAGACAGGCGGCTGCGTTTGTCTGTAATGACGCCCCCTGCCGTGCTAAATACACGTTCAGACAAAACGCTGGCCGCCGGGCATAAAAGGCTAGCTCTGGCCACGTGGACAATTTAAAGACCCAGAAGTTGAATGGGGCCGAACCATCAGTCAGTACGTGGAGGGGTGTGCACAGGTACGGTTCCACCATGTTATTGAAATGTTGCCTCCTGCTAACACGTTCCGTATCAGGTGGTGATGCAGTTAGCTGTGGCGTGGTGACAAAACTTTTCCACATCTCTGCCATGCTAACCCTGCCCTCAGAGGAGCTGGCCATGACACAGCTGCGTTGGCGACCTCTTGCTCCTCCTCTGCCTTCGCATTGGGCTTCCACTTGTTCCCCTGTGACATTTGGGAATGCTCTCAGTAGCGCGTCTGCCAATGTGCGCTTGTACTCGCGCATCTTACTATCATGCTCCAGTGCATGAAGTAAGGTGGGCACATTGTCTTTGTACCGTGGATCCAGCAGGGTGGCAACCCAGTAGTCCGCACACGTTAAAATGTGGGCAACTCTGCTGTCGTTGCGCAGGCACTGCAGCATGTAGTCGCTCATGTGTGCCAGGCTGCCCAGAGGTAAGGACAAGCTGTCCTTTGTGGGAGGCGTATCGTCATCGTCCTGCGTTTCCCCTCAGCCACGCACCAGTGATGGGCCCGAGCTGCGTTGGGTGCCAGCCCGCTGTGAACCTGCTTCATCCTCATCCTCCTCCACCTCCTCCTCATCCTCGTCCTCCTCGTCCTCCAGTAGTGGGCCCTGTCTGGCCACATTTGTACCTGGCCTCTGCTGTTGCAAAAAACCTCCCTCTGAGTCACTTCGAAGAGACTTGCCTGAAAGTGCTAAAAATGACCCCTCTTCCTCCTCCTCCTCCTCCTGGGCCACCTCCTCTTCCATCATCGCCCTAAGTGTTTTCTCAAGAAAACATAGAAGTGGTATTGTAACGCTGATAACGGTGTCATCACCACTGGCCATGTTGGTGGAGTACTCGAAACAGCACAACAGGGCACACATGTCTCGCATGGAGGCCCAGTCATTGGTGGTGAAGTGGTGCTGTTCTGCAGTGCGACTGACCCGTGCGTGCTGCAGCCGAAACTCCACTATGGCCTGCTGCTGCTTGCACAGTCTGTCCAGCATGTGCAAGGTGGAGTTACACATGGTGGGCACGTCGCATATGAGGCGGTGAGCGGGAAGACCGAAGTTACGCTGTAGCGCAGACAGGCGAGCAGTAGGATGTGAACGCCGGAAGCGCGAACAGAAGGCCCGCACTTTATGCAGCAGCTCTGACATGTCGGGGTAGTTGTGAATGAACTTCTGCACCACCAAATTCAGCACATGCGCCAGGCAAGGGATGTGCGTCAAACCGGCTAGTCCCAGAGCTACAACGAGATTTCGGCCATTATCGCACACCACCAGGCCGGGCTTGAGGCTCACCGGCAGCAACCACTCGTCGGTCTGTTGTTCTATACCCCGCCACAACTCCTGTGCGGTGTGAGGCCTGTCCCCCAAACATATGAGTTTCAGTTCGGCCTGCTGACGTTTACCCCGGGCTGTGCTGAAGTTGGTGGTGAAGGTGTGTGGCTGACTGGATGAGCAGGTGAAAGAAGAGGAGGAGGAAGCTGAGTAGGAGGAGGAGGAGACAGGAGGCAAAGAATGTTGCCCTGCGATCCTTGGCGGCGGAAGGACGTGCGCCAAACAGCTCTCCGCCTGGGGCCCAGCCGCCACTACATTTACCCAGTGTGCAGTTAGGGAGATATAGCGTCCCTGGCCGTGCTTACTGGTCCACGTATCTGTGGTTAGGTGGACCTTGCCACAGATGGCGTTGCGCAGTGCACACTTGATTTTTTCGGACACTTGGTTGTGCAGGGAAGGCACGGCTCTCTTGGAGAAGTAGTGGTGGCTGGGAACAACATACTGTGGGACAGCAAGCGACATGAGCTGTTTGAAGCTGTGTGTGTCCACCAGCCTAAATGACAGCATTTCATAGGTCAGTAGTTTAGAAATGCTGGCATTCAGGGCCAGGGATCGAGGGTGGCTAGGTGGGAATTTACGCTTTCTCTCAAATGTTTGTGAGATGGAGAGCTGAACGCTGCCGTGTGACATGGTTGAGATGCTTGGTGACGCAGGTGGTGGTGTTGGTGGTACATCCCATGTTTGCTGGGCGGCAGGTGCCAACGTTCCTCCAGAGGCGGAGGAAGAGGCCGAGGCGGCGGCAGCAGCAGAAGAGGCCGAGGCGGCAGCAGCAGAAGAGGTAGCAGGGGGAGCCTGAGTGACTTCCTTGTTTTTAAGGTGTTTACTCCACTGCAATTCATGCTTTGCATGCAGGTGCCTGGTCATGCAGGTTGTGCTAAGGTTCAGAACGTTAATGCCTCGCTTCAGGCTCTGATGGCACAGCGTGCAAACCACTCGGGTCTTGTCGTCAGCACATTGTTTGAAGAAGTGCCATGCCAGGGAACTCCTTGAAGCTGCCTTTGGGGTGCTCGGTCCCAGATGGCGGCGGTCAGTAGCAGACGGAGTCTCTTGGCGGCGGGTGTTCTGCTTTTGCCCACTGCTCCCTCTTTGTCTTTTGCTACGCTGTTGGCTCGGTCTCACCACTGCCTCTTCCTCCGAACTGTGAAAGTCAGTGGCATGACCTTCATTCCATGTGGGGTCTAGGACCTCATCGTCCCCTGAATCGTCTTCCACCCAGTCTTGATCCCTGACCTCTTGTTCAGTCTGCACACTGCAGAAAGATGCAGCAGTTGGCACCTGTGTTTCATCATCATCAGAGACGTGCTGAGGTGGTATTCCCATGTCCTCATCATCAGGAAACATAAGTGGTTGTGCGTTAGTGCATTCTATCTCTTCCCCCCCTGGGGAAGGGCTAGGTGGATGCCCTTGGGAAACCCTGCCAGCAGAGTCTTCAAACAGCATAAGAGACTGCTGCATAACTTGAGGCTCAGACAGTTTCCCTGATATGCATGGGGGTTATGTGACAGACTGATGGGCTTGGTTTTCATGAGCCATCTGTGCGCTTTCTGCAGAAGACTGGGTGGGAGATAATGTGAACGTGCTGGATCCACTGTCGGCCAGCCAATTGACTAATGCCTGTACCTGCTCAGGCCTTACCATCCTTAGAACGGCATTGGGCCCCACCAAATATCCCTGTAAATTCTGGCGGCTACTGGGACCTGAGATAGTTGGTACACTAGGACGTGTGGCTGTGGCAGAACGGCCACTTCCTCTCCCAGCACCAGAGGGTCCACTAACACCACCACGACCATGTCCGCGTCCGCGTCCCTTACTAGATGTTTTCCTCATTGTAACCGTTCACCACAATAAGAAAAATATTATTCGGGCCAATGTATTGAATTCAAAATCAGGCCTTTTTTTACAGACACCTAACACTATCTGGCTATCTATTTAGGTACCGTATTACACTAATACAGGCACACCAGTAATGACAGATTTAGCTGAATACAAATTTGAGGCCTATTATTTAGGCGCTGGGTGACAGGTATACGTTTACGGACAGAATTAGACTTGGATCTGCACTGTAGCGTGTGTGTGAAGTTCTTGAGAATGACCCTATCAGCACCTTGAATCTAATCTACTCTTTTAGGGATAGATTTTAAGTAGGCCTGATACAGCAGAAACCACTAATTTTGAGAATTGCAAAATTGGGAATTGTTTTTCAACCCAGAACAAAAACTGTGCTTTGTTGGACATTAAATAACTTGACCAGCTACAAACTACAGAATCAGGGCAATAAATACAGAGGTTTTTTTTTGGGCTGTAAACCCCTGCTTTGTTACTGGAAAAAATTTATTAATATTTACCAAAAAATTGAAATTCTGAAATTCCATCTCCATTTGCCAATAACTCTTGTGGAACACCTAAAGGGTTAACAAAGTTTGTAAAATCAGTTTTGAATACCTTGAGGGGTGTAGTTTCTTAGATGGGGTCACTTTTAGGGAGTTTCTACTCTAGGGGTGCATCAGGGGGGCTTCAAATGGGACATAGTGTAAAAAAACCATTCCAGCAATATCTGCCTTCCAAAAACCACACGGTGCACCTTTCCCTCTACGCCCTACTGTGTGCCTGTACAGTAGTTTACAGCAACATATGGGGTGTTTCTGCAAACTACAGAATCAGGGCAATAAATATTGAGCTTTTTTTGGCTGTTAACCCTCGCTTTGTTACTGGAAAAAAATTATTAAAATTGAAAATTTGCAAAAAATTCTGAAATGTTATCTCAATTTGCCATTAACTCTTGTGGAACACCTAAAGAGTTAACGACGTTTGTAAAATCAGTTTTGAATACCTTGAGGGGTGTAGTTTCTAGAATTTTTGGGTGGCTTCTATCATGTAAGCCTCACAAAGTGCCTTCAGACCTGAACTGGTCTTTTAAAAGTGGGTTTTTGAAAATTTCAGAAAAATTTTAAGATTTGCTTCTAAATAGAGTTGAGCGAACACCTGGATGTTCGGGTTCGAGAAGTTCGGCCGAACTTCCCGTAAATGTTTGGGTTCGGGATCCGAACCCGAACCGAACTTCGTCCCGAACCCGAACCCCATTTAAGTCAATGGGGACCCGAACTTTTGGGCACTAAAAAGGCTGTAAAACAGCCCAGGAAAGAGCCAGAGGGCTGCAAAAGGCAGCAACATGTAGGTAAATCCCCTGCAAACAAATGTGGATAGGGAAATGAATTAAAATTAAAATTAAAAAAATAAAAATGAACCAATATCAATTGGACAGAGGTCCCATAGCAGAGAATCTGGCTTCACATCAGCAGAGAATCAGTCTCTTCATGCCATAGCAAAGAATCTAGCTTCATGTCAGCACAGAATCAGTCTCTTCATGCCATAGCAGAGAATCTGGCTTCATGTCAACACAGAATCAGTCTTCATGTCATAGCAAAGAATCATGCTTCACGTCACCCACCACTGGAACAGGCCACTGTCACACATTTAGGCCCCAGCACCCAGACAGAGGAGAGAGGTCCTGTAACAGAGAATCTGGCCTTATGTCAGCACAGAATCTGTCTTCATGTCATAGCAGAGAATCAGGCATCACGTCACCCACCACTGGAACAGGCCACTGTCACACATTTAGGCCCAGGCACCCAGGCAGAGGAGAGAGGTCCTGTAACAGAGAATCTGGCCTTATGTCAGCACAGAATCTGTCTTCATGTCATAGCAGAGAATCAGTCATCACGTCACCCACCACTGGAACAGGCCACTGTCACACATTTAGGCCCAGGCACCCAGGCAGAGGAGAGAGGTCCTGTAACAGAGAATCTGGCCTTATGTCAGCACAGAATCTGTCTTCATGTCATAGCAGAGAATCAGGCATCACGTCACCCACCACTGGAACAGGCCACTGTCACACATTTAGGCCCAGGCACCCAGGCTGAGGAGAGAGGTCCTGTAACAGAGAATCTGGCCTTATGTCAGCGCAGAATCAGTCTTCATGTCATAGCAGAGAATCAGGCTTCACGTCACCCACCACTGGAACAGGCCACTGTCACACATTTAGGCCCAGGCACCCAGGCAGAGGAGAGAGGTCCCGTAACATAGAATCTGGCCTTATGTCAGCGCAGAATCAGTCTTCATGTCATAGCAGAGAATCAGGCTTCACGTCACCCACCACTGGAACAGGCCACTGTCACACATTTAGGCCCAGGCACCCAGGCAGAGGAGAGAGGTCCCGTAACAGAGAATCTGGCCTTATGTCAGTGCAGAATCTGTCTTCATGTCATAGCAGAGAATCAGGCACCACGTCACCCACCACTGGAACAGGCCACTGTCACACATTTAGGCCCCGGCACCCAGACAGAGGAGAGAGGTCCTGTAACAGAGAATCTGGCCTTATGTCAGCACAGAATCTGTCTTCATGTCATAGCAGAGAATCAGGCATCACGTCACCCACCACTGGAACAGGCCACTGTCACAAATTTAGGCCCAGGCACCCAGGCAGAGGAGAGAGGTCCCGTAACAGAGAATCTGGCCTTATGTCAGCACAGAATCTGTCTTCATGTCATAGCAGAGAATCAGGCTTCACGTCACCCACCACTGGAACAGGCCACTGTCACACATTTAGGCCCAGGCACCCAGGCAGAGGAGAGAGGTCCCGTAACAGAGAATCTGGCCTTATGTCAGCGCAGAATCTGTCTTCATGTCATAGCAGAGAATCAGACATCACGTCACCCACCACTGGAACAGGCCACTATCACACATTTAGGCCCCGGCACCCAGACAGAGGAGAGAGGTCCTGTAACAGAGAATCTGGCCTTATGTCAGCACAGAATCTGTCTTCATGTCATAGCAGAGAATCAGGCATCACGTCACCCACCACTGGAACAGGCCACTGTCACACATTTAGGCCCAGGCACCCAGGCTGAGGAGAGAGGTCCCGTAACAGAGAATCTGGCCTTATGTCAGCGCAGAATCAGTCTTCATGTCATAGCAGAGAATCAGGCTTCACGTCACCCACCACTGGAACAGGCCACTGTCACACATTTAGGCCCAGGCACCCAGGCAGAGGAGAGAGGTCCCGTAACAGAGAATCTGGCCTTATGTCAGCACAGAATCTGTCTTCATGTCATAGCAGAGAATCAGGCATCACGTCACCCACCACTGGAACATGCCACTGTCACACATTTAGGCCCAGGCACCCAGGCTGAGGAGAGAGGTCCCGTAACAGAGAATCTGGCCTTATGTCAGCGCAGAATCAGTCTTCATGTCATAGCAGAGAATCAGGCTTCACGTCACCCTCCACTGGAACAGGCCACTGTCACACATTTAGGCCCAGGCACCCAGGCAGAGGAGAGAGGTCCCGTAACAGAGAATCTGGCCTTATGTTAGCGCAGAATCTGTCTACATGTCATAGCAGAGAATCAGGCATCACGTCACCCACCACTGGAACAGGCCACTGTCACACATTTAGGCCCGGCACCCAGACAGAGGAGAGAGGTCCTGTAACAGAGAATCTAACCTTATGTCAGCACAGAATCTGTCTTTATGTCATAGCAGAGAATCAGGCATCACGTCACCCACCACTGGAACAGGCCACTGTCACACATTTAGGCCCAGGCACCCAGGCTGAGGAGAGAGGTCCCGTAACAGAGAATCTGGCCTTATGTCAGCGCAGAATCAGTCTTCATGTCATAGCAGAGAATCAGGCTTCACGTCACCCACCACTGGAACAGGCCACTGTCACACATTTAGGCCCAGGCACCCAGGCAGAGGAGAGAGGTCCCGTAACATAGAATCTGGCCTTATGTCAGCGCAGAATCAGTCTTCATGTCATAGCAGAGAATCAGGCTTCACGTCACCCACCACTGGAACAGGCCACTGTCACATATTTAGGCCCAGGCACCAAGTCAGTGGTGTAGTACAGTCGATATGAACCACATGAAGTTTCACCAAATATCCAGTCTGCAGGTTTGCAATAGGGTCATACCAATATACAGGAGCTGCAGCAATGATCACTTGTTAAATATAGTTCCATATATTCATAAGCTGTTAGCAGAGAGTCAGGACATGCTAAATAAACCTCTTCAAATGTGCTATTAGATAACTGAGGAAAGTTTTAACAGACAGAGTCTTTACAGTGGACTCTTCCAGAAAGCCCCCTGTGTATTCTGCTACTTGGTTTGGTCTCCTCAGTGCAGACATTTACTGTGAAGGAGGTATGATCTCTGTCTAAGTTCTCTAAAGCTAAAGTTCATTTATCTATTGTAAAAAGTTATAATATATACCCATAATAGTTCTGTAGAATGTAAAGAGGTGACTGTATGTTTTTTAGCAGCCTTTAAACTCTGCAGCACATGCAAGGCTGAGTAGATGATGTACAGTTAGAGAGCCATGTGTTCTTCCTAAAATGGCTGCAAGACATGCTGTATTCCAGGTCACCCTGCTGCAATATTTTTGTAAATGATTTTCTCTTGTTCATTTTTCTGTATGCTTTGTTATATCCTGTAACATGTATGTGGGAATGTAAAATAATGACTGCCTGTTATGATATAGGTGGGCTGGTGACCTGGCTGTATACCACATAGTGGCAGTGTTTCCCTGTTGTATTACAGGCTCCAGCCAAGTGCACTACACCTCAATAAAGCTTTAAACTACAGAAGACCTGAGTGTCGTCCCTTAGAGTCCACTTAGAGTTTATGCCTGGAGGAGCTGGTGACCGAGTGAGTGTGAAAGCTGGAGGTGTCTCAGATGGTGCAAGGAAAAGAGGGTTACATTTGGTGCCGTGACTCGGATGTCATCATTCTGCTCAAAGTGACCAGTGAAGATACCTAAAGTCACCAGTGTGCGAGTTCTGAGGGGATTGTGCCACGGCGGAGCTGCTAGGCGGCAGATTGACCTTATTAGCAGTTTATATCCTCTCAGGAATAGAAGATGAGTGGACGAGCCAGAGCCCGCGGAAGAGCACGTGCCAGGGGGCAGCCCAGCCAAGGACAGCCTGGACAGGAGCAAGAGGCTCAAGAACCTAGACGCATTGAAAGACCCCAGCAGCCACCACTCGAGCCTTTGCTTGTGGGAAGAGGGTGCCAGAGAGGCCCGCCAGTAGTGGAGAGACCTCCGACTGATGTTCTGCAGCTTTCAGCTGGATTTCAGGACATATCCATCGGAGAACGGGGTGGCCGCAGGCGTGACTTTCATGACCTTGGAGTGAACACCCGGCAGACCATTGAATAGAAATGTGAGACCTGTTTTTTTTTTGCTCTGTGTGACAGGTTAAGTTTAATCACAGAATCAGACTTCTATCTGCACGGTAGCGTGTGTCTTAGGTTTTTCTGAATGACACTATCAGTACCTTCAATGTAAGATATCCTTTTTGGGAGAGATTTCAAGTAGGCCTCAAATACCAGAAACTAGTTATTTTGAGAATGGCAAATTTGGGAATAGTTTTTCAACCCAGAAAAAAAATAGGGCTTTTACGGTCGCTACAAATAACTTGACCAGCTAAAACAGTACAGATTTGGTTAAATAGAGATGTGAGGCCTGTTTTTTTTTGCGCTGTGTGACAGGTATAGGTTTAATCACAGAATGACACTTCTATCAGCACGCTAGCTTGTGTCTTAGGTTTTTCTGAATGACAATATCAATACCTTCAATGTAAGATTTTCTTTTTGGGATAGATTTCAAGTAGGCCTCAAATACCAGAAACTAGTTATTTTGAGAATGGGAAATTTGGGAATGCTTTTTCAACCCAGAACAAAAAGTCTGCTTTTACGGTCACTACAAATAACTTGACCAGCTAAAACAGTGCAGATTTGGTTGAATAGAGATGTGAGACCTGTTTTTTTTTTGCGCTGTGTGACAGGTATAGGTTTAATCACAGAATGACACTTCTATCAGCATGCTAGCGTGTGTCTTAGGTTTTTCTGAATGACACTATCAATACCTTTAATGTAAGATTTTCTTTTTGGGATAGATTTCAAGTAGGCCTCAAATACCAGAAACTAGTTATTTTGAGAATGGGAAATTTGGGAATGCTTTTTCAACCCAGAACAAAAAGTATGCTTTAACGGTCACTACAAATAACTTGACCAGCAAAAACAGTGCAGATTTGGTTGAATAGAGATGTGAGACCTGTTTTTTTTTGCGCTGTGTGACAGGTATAGGTTTAATCACAGAATGACACTTCTATCAGCACGCTAGCGTGTGTCTTAGGTTTTTCTGAATGACACTATCAATACCTTCAATGTAAGATTTTCTTTTTGGGATAGATTTCAAGTAGGCCTCAAATAACAGAAACTAGTTATTTTGAGAATGGGAAATTTGGGAATGCTTTTTCAACCCAGAACAAAAAGTCTGCTTTTACGGTCACTACAAATAACTTGACCAGCAAAAACAGTGCAGATTTGGTTGAATAGAGATGTGAGACCTGTTTTTTTTTTGCGCTGTGTGACAGGTATAGGTTTAATCACAGAATGACACTTCTATCAGCACGCTAGCGTGTGTCTTAGGTT
The DNA here is from genome assembly GCF_905171765.1 of Bufo bufo. Lineage (NCBI taxonomy): Eukaryota > Metazoa > Chordata > Amphibia > Anura > Bufonidae > Bufo > Bufo bufo. The sequence continues at coordinate 690,153,352 of NC_053389.1, read as the reverse complement.
TTTCTGAATGACACTATCAATACCTTCAATGTAAGATTTTCTTTTTGGGATAGATTTCAAGTAGGCCTCAAATACCAGAAACTAGTTATTTTGAGAATGGGAAATTTGGGAATGCTTTTTCAACCCAGAACAAAAAGTCTGCTTTTACGGTCACTACAAATAACTTGACCAGCAAAAACAGTGCAGATTTGGTTGAATAGAGATGTGAGACCTGTTTTTTTTTGCGCTGTGTGACAGGTATAGGTTTAATCACAGAATTACACTTCTATCAGCACGCTAGCGTGTGTCTTAGGTTTTTCTGAATGACACTATCAATACCTTCAATGTAAGATTTTCTTTTTGGGATAGATTTCAAGTAGGCCTCAAATACCAGAAACTAGTTATTTTGAGAATGGGAAATTTGGGAATGCTTTTTCAACCCAGAACAAAAAGTCTGCTTTTACGGTCACTACAAATAACTTGACCAGCAAAAACAGTGCAGATTTGGTTGAATAGAGATGTGAGACCTGTTTTTTTTTGCGCTGTGTGACAGGTATAGGTTTAATCACAGAATTACACTTCTATCAGCACGCTAGCGTGTGTCTTAGGTTTTTCTGAATGACACTATCAATACCTTCAATGTAAGATTTTCTTTTTGGGATAGATTTCAAGTAGGCCTCAAATACCAGAAACTAGTTATTTTGAGAATGGGAAATTTGGGAATGCTTTTTCAACCCAGAACAAAAAGTCTGCTTTTACGGTCACTACAAATAACTTGACCAGCAAAAACAGTGCAGATTTGGTTGAATAGAAATGTGAGACCTGTTTTTTTTTGCGCTGTGTGACAGGTATAGGTTTAATCACAGAATGACACTTCTATCAGCACGCTAGCTTGTGTCTTAGGTTTTTCTGAATGACACTATCAATACCTTCAATGTAAGATTTTCTTTTTGGGATAGATTTCAAGTAGGCCTCAAATAACAGAAACTAGTTATTTTGAGAATGGGAAATTTGGGAATGCTTTTTCAACCCAGAACAAAAAGTCTGCTTTTACGGTCACTACAAATAACTTGACCAGCAAAAACAGTGCAGATTTGGTTGAATAGAGATGTGAGACCTGTTTTTTTTTGCGCTGTGTGACAGGTATAGGTTTAATCACAGAATGACACTTCTATCAGCACGCTAGCGTGTGTCTTAGGTTTTTCTGAATGACACTATCAATACCTTCAATGTAAGATTTTCTTTTTGGGATAGATTTCAAGTAGGCCTCAAATAACAGAAACTAGTTATTTTGAGAATGGGAAATTTGGGAATGCTTTTTCAACCCAGAACAAAAAGTCTGCTTTTACGGTCACTACAAATAACTTGACCAGCAAAAACAGTGCAGATTTGGTTGAATAGAGATGTGAGACCTGTTTTTTTTTTGCGCTGTGTGACAGGTATAGGTTTAATCACAGAATGACACTTCTATCAGCACGCTAGCGTGTGTCTTAGGTTTTTCTGAATGACACTATCAATACCTTCAATGTAAGATTTTCTTTTTGGGATAGATTTCAAGTAGGCCTCAAATACCAGAAACTAGTTATTTTGAGAATGGGAAATTTGGGAATGCTTTTTCAACCCAGAACAAAAAGTCTGCTTTTACGGTCACTACAAATAACTTGACCAGCAAAAACAGTGCAGATTTGGTTGAATAGAGATGTGAGACCTGTTTTTTTTTGCGCTGTGTGACAGGTATAGGTTTAATCACAGAATTACACTTCTATCAGCACGCTAGCGTGTGTCTTAGGTTTTTCTGAATGACACTATCAATACCTTCAATGTAAGATTTTCTTTTTGGGATAGATTTCAAGTAGGCCTCAAATACCAGAAACTAGTTATTTTGAGAATGGGAAATTTGGGAATGCTTTTTCAACCCAGAACAAAAAGTCTGCTTTTACGGTCACTACAAATAACTTGACCAGCAAAAACAGTGCAGATTTGGTTGAATAGAGATGTGAGACCTGTTTTTTTTTGCGCTGTGTGACAGGTATAGGTTTAATCACAGAATTACACTTCTATCAGCACGCTAGCGTGTGTCTTAGGTTTTTCTGAATGACACTATCAATACCTTCAATGTAAGATTTTCTTTTTGGGATAGATTTCAAGTAGGCCTCAAATACCAGAAACTAGTTATTTTGAGAATGGGAAATTTGGGAATGCTTTTTCAACCCAGAACAAAAAGTCTGCTTTTACGGTCACTACAAATAACTTGACCAGCTAAAACAGTGCAGATTTGGTTGAATAGAGATGTGAGACCTGTTTTTTTTTGCGCTGTGTGACAGGTATAGGTTTAATCACAGAATGACACTTCTATCAGCACGCTAGCTTGTGTCTTAGGTTTTTCTGAATGACACTATCAATACCTTCAATGTAAGATTTTCTTTTTGGGATAGATTTCAAGTAGGCCTCAAATAACAGAAACTAGTTATTTTGAGAATGGGAAATTTGGGAATGCTTTTTCAACCCAGAACAAAAAGTCTGCTTTTACGGTCACTACAAATAACTTGACCAGCAAAAACAGTGCAGATTTGGTTGAATAGAGATGTGAGACCTGTTTTTTTTTGCGCTGTGTGACAGGTATAGGTTTAATCACAGAATGACACTTCTATCAGCACGCTAGCGTGTGTCTTAGGTTTTTCTGAATGACACTATCAATACCTTCAATGTAAGATTTTCTTTTTGGGATAGATTTCAAGTAGGCCTCAAATAACAGAAACTAGTTATTTTGAGAATGGGAAATTTGGGAATGCTTTTTCAACCCAGAACAAAAAGTCTGCTTTTACGGTCACTACAAATAACTTGACCAGCAAAAACAGTGCAGATTTGGTTGAATAGAGATGTGAGACCTGTTTTTTTTTTGCGCTGTGTGACAGGTATAGGTTTAATCACAGAATGACACTTCTATCAGCACGCTAGCGTGTGTCTTAGGTTTTTCTGAATGACACTATCAATACCTTCAATGTAAGTTTTTCTTTTTGGGATAGATTTCAAGTAGGCCTCAAATACCAGAAACTAGTTATTTTGAGAATGGGAAATTTGGGAATGCTTTTTCAACCCAGAACAAAAAGTCTGCTTTTACGGTCACTACAAATAACTTGACCAGCAAAAACAGTGCAGATTTGGTTGAATAGAGATGTGAGACCTGTTTTTTTTTGCGCTGTGTGACAGGTATAGGTTTAATCACAGAATTACACTTCTATCAGCACGCTAGCGTGTGTCTTAGGTTTTTCTGAATGACACTATCAATACCTTCAATGTAAGATTTTCTTTTTGGGATAGATTTCAAGTAGGCCTCAAATACCAGAAACTAGTTATTTTGAGAATGGCAAATTTGGGAATGCTTTTTCAACCCAGAACAAAAAGTCTGCTTTTACGGTCACTACAAATAACTTGACCAGCAAAAACAGTGCAGATTTGGTTGAATAGAGATGTGAGACCTGTTTTTTTTTGCGCTGTGTGACAGGTATAGGTTTAATCACAGAATTACACTTCTATCAGCACGCTAGCGTGTGTCTTAGGTTTTTCTGAATGACACTATCAATACCTTCAATGTAAGATTTTCTTTTTGGGATAGATTTCAAGTAGGCCTCAAATACCAGAAACTAGTTATTTTGAGAATGGGAAATTTGGGAATGCTTTTTCAACCCAGAACAAAAAGTCTGCTTTTACGGTCACTACAAATAACTTGACCAGCAAAAACAGTGCAGATTTGGTTGAATAGAGATGTGAGACCTGTTTTTTTTTGCGCTGTGTGACAGGTATAGGTTTAATCACAGAATGACACTTCTATCAGCACGCTAGCTTGTGTCTTAGGTTTTTCTGAATGACACTATCAATACCTTCAATGTAAGATTTTCTTTTTGGGATAGATTTCAAGTAGGCCTCAAATACCAGAAACTAGTTATTTTGAGAATGGGAAATTTGGGAATGCTTTTTCAACCCAGAACAAAAAGTCTGCTTTTACGGTCACTACAAATAACTTGACCAGCAAAAACAGTGCAGATTTGGTTGAATAGAGATGTGAGACCTGTTTTTTTTTGCGCTGTGTGACAGGTATAGGTTTAATCACAGAATGACACTTCTATCAGCACGCTAGCGTGTGTCTTAGGTTTTTCTGAATGACACTATCAATACCTTCAATGTAAGATTTTCTTTTTGGGATAGATTTCAAGTAGGCCTCAAATACCACAAACTAGTTATTTTCAGAATGGCAAATTTGGGAATGCTATTTCAACCCAGAACATAAAGTCTGCTTTTACGGTCACTACAAATAACTTGACCAGCAAAAACAGTGCAGATTTGGTTGAATAGAGATGTGAGACCTGTTTTTTTTTGCGCTGTGTGACAGGTATAGGTTTAATCACAGAATGACACTTCTATCAGCACGCTAGCGTGTGTCTTAGGTTTTTCTGAATGACACTATCAATACCTTCAATGTAAGATTTTCTTTTTGGGATAGATTTCAAGTAGGCCTCAAATAACAGAAACTAGTTATTTTGAGAATGGGAAATTTGGGAATGCTTTTTCAACCCAGAACAAAAAGTCTGCTTTTACGGTCACTACAAATAACTTGACCAGCAAAAACAGTGCAGATTTGGTTGAATAGAGATGTGAGACCTGTTTTTTTTTTGCGCTGTGTGACAGGTATAGGTTTAATCACAGAATGACACTTCTATCAGCACGCTAGCGTGTGTCTTAGGTTTTTCTGAATGACACTATCAATACCTTCAATGTAAGATTTTCTTTTTGGGATAGATTTCAAGTAGGCCTCAAATACCAGAAACTAGTTATTTTGAGAATGGGAAATTTGGGAATGCTTTTTCAACCCAGAACAAAAAGTCTGCTTTTACGGTCACTACAAATAACTTGACCAGCAAAAACAGTGCAGATTTGGTTGAATAGAGATGTGAGACCTGTTTTTTTTTGCGCTGTGTGACAGGTATAGGTTTAATCACAGAATTACACTTCTATCAGCACGCTAGCGTGTGTCTTAGGTTTTTCTGAATGACACTATCAATACCTTCAATATAAGATTTTCTTTTTGGGATAGATTTCAAGTAGGCCTCAAATACCAGAAACTAGTTATTTTGAGAATGGCAAATTTGGGAATGCTTTTTCAACCCAGAACAAAAAGTCTGCTTTTACGGTCACTACAAATAACTTGACCAGCAAAAACAGTGCAGATTTGGGTGAATAGAGATGTGAGACCTGTTTTTTTTTGCGCTGTGTGACAGGTATAGGTTTAATCACAGAATTACACTTCTATCAGCACGCTAGCGTGTGTCTTAGGTTTTTCTGAATGACACTATCAATACCTTCAATGTAAGATTTTCTTTTTGGGATAGATTTCAAGTAGGCCTCAAATACCAGAAACTAGTTATTTTGAGAATGGGAAATTTGGGAATGCTTTTTCAACCCAGAACAAAAAGTCTGCTTTTACGGTCACTACAAATAACTTGACCAGCAAAAACAGTGCAGATTTGGTTGAATAGAGATGTGAGACCTGTTTTTTTTTGCGCTGTGTGACAGGTATAGGTTTAATCACAGAATGACACTTCTATCAGCACGCTAGCTTGTGTCTTAGGTTTTTCTGAATGACACTATCAATACCTTCAATGTAAGATTTTCTTTTTGGGATAGATTTCAAGTAGGCCTCAAATACCAGAAACTAGTTATTTTGAGAATGGGAAATTTGGGAATGCTTTTTCAACCCAGAACAAAAAGTCTGCTTTTACGGTCACTACAAATAACTTGACCAGCAAAAACAGTGCAGATTTGGTTGAATAGAGATGTGAGACCTGTTTTTTTTTGCGCTGTGTGACAGGTATAGGTTTAATCACAGAATGACACTTCTATCAGCACGCTAGCGTGTGTCTTAGGTTTTTCTGAATGACACTATCAATACCTTCAATGTAAGATTTTCTTTTTGGGATAGATTTCAAGTAGGCCTCAAATACCAGAAACTAGTTATTTTGAGAATGGGAAATTTGGGAATGCTTTTTCAACCCAGAACAAAAAGTCTGCTTTTACGGTCAATACAAATAACTTGACCAGCAAAAACAGTGCAGATTTGGTTGAATAGAGATGTGAGACCTGTTTTTTTTTGCGCTGTGTGACAGGTATAGGTTTAATCACAGAATGACACTTCTATCAGCACGCTAGCGTGTGTCTTAGGTTTTTCTGAATGACACTATCAATACCTTCAATGTAAGATTTTCTTTTTGGGATAGATTTCAAGTAGGCCTCAAATACCAGAAACTAGTTATTTTGAGAATGGGAAATTTGGGAATGCTTTTTCAACCCAGAACAAAAAGTCTGCTTTTACGGTCACTACGAATAACTTGACCAGCAAAAACAGTGCAGATTTGGTTGAATAGAGATGTGAGACCTGTTTTTTTTTTGCGCTGTGTGACAGGTATAGGTTTAATTACAGAATGACACTTCTATCAGCACGCTAGCTTGTGTCTTAGGTTTTTCTGAATGACACTATCAATACCTTCGATGTAAGATTTTCTTTTTGGGATAGATTTCAAGTAGGCCTCAAATACCAGAAACTAGTTATTTTGAGAATGGGAAATTTGGGAATGCTTTTTCAACCCAGAACAAAAAGTCTGCTTTTACGGTCACTACAAATAACTTGACCAGCAAAAACAGTGCAGATTTGGTTGAATAGAGATGTGAGACCTGTTTATTTTTGCGCTGTGTGACAGGTATAGGTTTAATCACAGAATGACACTTCTATCAGCACGCTAGCGTGTGTCTTAGGTTTTTCTGAATGACACTATCAATACCTTCAATGTAAGATTTTCTTTTTGGGATAGATTTCAAGTAGGCCTCAAATACCAGAAACTAGTTATTTTGAGAATGGGAAATTTGGGAATGCTTTTTCAACCCAGAACAAAAAGTCTGCTTTTACGGTCACTACAAATAACTTGACCAGCAAAAACAGTGCAGATTTGGTTGAATAGAGATGTGAGACCTGTTTTTTTTTGCGCTGTGTGACAGGTATAGGTTTAATCACAGAATGACACTTCTATCAGCACGCTAGCGTGTGTCTTAGGTTTTTCTGAATGACACTATCAATACCTTCAATGTAAGATTTTCTTTTTGGGATAGATTTCAAGTAGGCCTCAAATACCACAAACTAGTTATTTTCAGAATGGCAAATTTGGGAATGCTATTTCAACCCAGAACATAAAGTCTGCTTTTACGGTCACTACAAATAACTTGACCAGCAAAAACAGTGCAGATTTGGTTGAATAGAGATGTGAGACCTGTTTTTTTTTGCGCTGTGTGACAGGTATAGGTTTAATCACAGAATGACACTTCTATCAGCACGCTAGCGTGTGTCTTAGGTTTTTCTGAATGACACTATCAATACCTTCAATGTAAGATTTTCTTTTTGGGATAGATTTCAAGTAGGCCTCAAATACCAGAAACTAGTTATTTTGAGAATGGGAAAATTGGGAATGCTTTTTCAACCCAGAACAAAAAGTCTGCTTTTACGGTCACTACAAATAACTTGACCAGCAAAAACAGTGCAGATTTGGTTGAATAGAGATGTGAGACCTGGTTTTTTGGGCGCTGTGTGACAGGTGTAGTTTTAATTACAGAATCACACTTTTATCAGCACGCTAGCGTGTGTCTTAGGTTTTTCTGAATAACACTATCAATACCTTCAATGTAAGATTTTCTTTTTGGGATAGATTTCAAGTAGGCCTCAAATTTCCAGAAACTAGTTATTTTGAGAATGGGAAATTTGGGAATGCTTTTTCAACCCAGAACAAAAAGTCTGCTTTTACGGTCACTACAAATAACTTGACCAGCAAAAACAGTGCAGATTTGGTTGAATAGAGATGTGAGACCTGTTTTTTTTTGCGCTGTGTGACAGGTATAGGTTTAATCACAGAATGACACTTCTATCAGCACGCTAGCGTGTGTCCTAGGTTTTTCTGAATGACACTATCAATACCTTCAATGTAAGATTTTCTTTTTGGGATAGATTTCAAGTAGGCCTCAAATACCAGAAACTAGTTATTTTGAGAATGGGAAATTTGGGAATGCTTTTTCAACCCAGAACAAAAAGTCTGCTTTTACGGTCACTACAAATAACTTGACCAGCAAAAACAGTGCAGATTTGGTTGAATAGAGATGTGAGACCTGTTTTTTTTTGCGCTGTGTGACAGGTATAGGTTTAATCACAGAATGACACTTCTATCAGCACGCTAGCGTGTGTCCTAGGTTTTTCTGAATGACACTATCAATACCTTCAATGTAAGATTTATTTTTTGGGATAGATTTCAAGTAGGCCTCAAATACCAGAAACTAGTTATTTTGAGAATGGGAAATTTGGGAATGCTTTTTCAACCCAGAAAAAAAAGTGTGCTTTTACGGTCAATACAAATAACTTGACCAGCTAAAACAGTACAGATTTGGTTGAATAGAAATGTCAGGTCTATTTTTTAGGCGCTGGGTGACAGGCTCAACTTGCCCCTGATGTAATATATGGCCAAAAAATAACCACACTGTTGATGGTTAAATGCACTTGGGTGACACAGGCTCAGCCTGCACCAGATGTAGTATATGGCCAAAAAATAATCAGACTGTTGATGGTTAAATGCACTTGGGTGACACAGGCTCAGCCTGCACCAGATGTAGTATATGGCCAAAAAATAATCAGACTGTTGATGGTTAAATGCACTTGGGTGACACAGGCTCAGCCTGCAGCTGATGTAGGATATAGCACAAAATAACCACACTATCGATGTTTAAATACACTTGGGTGACACAGGCTCAGCCTGCAGCTGATGTAGTATATGGCCAAAAAAAAAACAGACTGTTGATGGTTAAATGCACTTCGGTGACACAGGCTCAGCCTGCAGCTGATGTAGGATATAGCACAAAATAACCACACTATTGATGGTTAAATACACTTGGTGATAGCTTGTGCTGGCGCACCACAAGTCACAAAATGGCCACCGATCACCCCAGAAAAAATGTGATCTAAAATCGCTCTGGGCAGCCTCAAAAAAGTGAGCAAGTCAATAATAGCACTTCAATGATCCACAGCTGCAGATCGATCACAGAATGAAGTCTTTTGGAGGAGTTAATCTGCCTAATCTCGCCCTAACGTCTCAGCTGCAACCTCTCCCTATACTGATCATAGCAGAGTGACGTGCGGCTCTACGTGACTCCAGCTTAAATAGAGGCTGGGTCACATGGTGCACAATAGTAGGCATGGCTGTGATGGCCTCTTGGGCCAAGTAGTATGACGCTTGTTGATTGGCTGCTTTGCAGCCTTTCAAAAAGCGCCAAGAAAGCGCCGAACACCGAACCCGAACCCGGACTTTTACGAAAATGTTCGGGGTCGGGTCCGTGTCACGGACACCCCAAAATTCGGTACGAACCCGAACTATACAGTTCGGGTTCGCTCATCCCTACTTCTAAACTTCTAAGCCTTCTAACGTCCCCGAAAAATAAAATGTAATTTCTAAAATGATCCAAACATGAAGCAGACATATGGGGAATGTAAAGTAATAACTATTTTTGTAGGTATTACTATGTATTATAGAAGTAGAGAAATTTAAACTTTGAAATTTGCTAATTTTTCCAAATGTCTGGTAAATTAGTTTTTTTTTATAAATAAAAATGCATTTTTTTGACTCCATTTTACCAGTCTCATGAAGTACAATACGTGACAAAAAAATTATCTCAGAATGGCCTGGATAAGTCAAAGTGTTTTAAAGTTATCACTACATAAAGTGACACTGGTCAGATTTGCAACAAATGGCCTGGTCCTTAAGGTGAAAATGAGCCCAGTCATTAAGGAGTTAAAAGGACTTTTGAGTCTGTAAAGTTTTAGCTATTTAGCGCAGTTTGCGCTAAAAATAGATATTGCTGCTTCCACACACAATAGTCCTAAAAATGACTTTTGTGTGTCTGAAAAGTTTTTTTAATAAAAATATTTCTATATCACTCCCTACACTGTCTGTCCCTTTCTTATCACAGCTCTCCCTGACTTAGGGCTCATTCAGACGGCTGTATGCTGTCCACAAAAATGCGGATCCTTTTTTTTTGCGGACATGCTGAACTGTCCACAAAAAAACGGATCCGCATTCCGTATTTTTGCTTATCCATAGACTTCAATAGTGCCATGTCCTGATTTTCGCTGACAAGTATAGGACATGTTTCATATTTTTGCTGAGCCATGCAATGGAAGAAAAGGGAAGTGAATGGGACAGCATCTAATCAGCAAAAAGATGGATCCGCATTTTTGCGGACAGCATATGGCCATCTAAATGAGCCCTTAGACTGAGCCGAACACGTGTCATAGGCTGCTATATAGTACCCAATGACGCGTTCCGGCCAACCAATCACTGTAATGCGAAGTAACCAATAAGGCTACTGCATTACAGTGAGGGCAGTACTTAACTGCACATTTATTGGCTGCATAACAGCCAATAAATGTGTGGGAAGGAGACTCGAGCATTGCGCTTGAGCACATGCGGTATTCGCCCGAATACCGCCATGTGCTGAGCATCGAGATGCTCAAGCCGAACTGGTGTTTTTACCGAGCATGTTCAATCAACACTACTCGTCACTCATTCAGTCAGCAATCGATTCCCGAAGTGATTGCCAAAAGACAACAGTATGCGTGCACTCATCAATCGGCGCAGAATGTGAACATGCTCCTGTACAAGTTGCTGGTGCTGCAGTCCCCCCCTTCCAAGTGGTGGACTTTGCACCTTTCAGAGAACTGATGACTTGTGCCGAGCCGAGGTGGAGAGTCCAAAACCATCAGTTCTTTGCCAAAAAGGCAGTATCAGCCCTGCACACACATATAGAGCAGAAGGTGGGCCAGTTCTTGAGCCTGTCGGTGTCTGCCAAAGTGCACGGCAGCGCCGTGTGGAGCTGTAACTACGGTCAGGGACAATACATGTCCTTTATGGCCCACTGGGTGAATGTGGTTCCTGCACAGCACACCAGCAACTTGGCCAGGTCACGCCGCTTGCGCCTCCATGTCCTCACGGCGTTGGTCATGCGACAATGTCCGCCTCTGCCTCCTCCACCGTGTCCTCAGCCTCCACTACAGGGACAGTTCACAGTGCCCCTCCAGCATACCACATGTGCAGGGCATGGCGGTGTCACGCTGTTCTGCACCTCTGTTTCTCCACAGACAGGATCTGTTTTTTGGGAGTTTTTGTTCTGATGGATCAGAGGAAGGGCAAAATAATCAGTGACATCAACACAAACTTACTGCTGACACCCTCTCCACTCTGTTGGGGGGTTCTACTTGTATAAGTGTTTAATAGAACACGTTCTGTAGACATCTATGTGGAATCAGCTGCCGACGGTGTAAAAGGAGTGCACTTCTTCTTGACGCTAACATTGACCTGTAAGGCTGAGTTCACACTTGAGTTATTTGTTCAGTTTTGGCCCCGTGACTGCCCAAATAAGTGAAGTGTGTAGGGATTCTAAGGCTCCTTTCACACGGGCGAGAATTCCATGCGGCTGCAATGCGTGAGGTGAACACATTGCACCCGCACTGAATCCAGACCCATTCACTTCAATTGGGCTGTTCAGATGAGCAGTGATTTTCACGCATCACTTGTGCGTTGAGTGAAAATCGCAGCATGTTCTATATTCTGCATTTTTCATGCAATGCAGGCCCCATAGAAATGAATGAGTCTGCGTGAAAATCGCAAGCATCCGCAAGTGAGTGCGGATGCGGTGCGATTTTCACGCATGGCTGCTAGGAGATGATGTAAGTAAATTGATATGTCAATTTACTGTATTATTTTCCTTTATAAAATGGTTATAAGGTAAAATAATAGCATTCTTAATACAGAATGCTTACTAAAATGTTGCTTGAGGGGTTAAAAGAAATGTAAAAAAATGTATTCACCCCATCCACTTGTTCGCACAGCCGGCTTTGTCTTCTTTCTTCATCTTTCAGGATCTGCAAAAGGACCTTTGATTACGTAATCGCGCTCACCACGTGGTGACGTTAGCGCAGGTCCTGCTGAATATGATAGAAGGATCTTCTATCTTTATTCAGCAGGACCTGCGCTGACGTGGTGGGCACGATTACGTCATCAAAGGTCCTTTTGCAGGTCCTGAAAGATGAAGAAAGAAGAGGATGCCGGCTGCGCGAACAAGTGGATTGGGTGAGTTATTTTATTTATTTTTTTAACCCCTCAATCAACATTTTAGTAGGCATTCTGTATTTAGAATGCTATTATTTTCCTTTATAACCATGTTATAATGGAAAATAGTAAAATGAATAGAACACCTAACCCAAACCCGAACTTCAGTAAAGAAGTCCTGGTTCGGGTCTGGGTACCACATTCAGGTTTTTCTCACGCGCCTGCAAAACGCATCGCACTCGCACGGAAAATACTGAACATCGGAACACAATCGCAGTCAAAACTGACTGCAATTGCATGCCTACTCGCGCGGTTTTCCCGCAATGCACACGCGACGCATCCAGAGAAAAGCCAGGACACCCGTGTGAAAGAGGCCTAAGAGTGACGCCTGTCATCTGCATGTCATACGGACTCACAGTATTATTTCACTACCAGAGCAGACTCCCTATGCGTGTTATTACAAGGCACAGTGTTCTACACCACTGTAAAGGCTCTCTGCAGCCAGGAAATAGCAGTTTATAATGTAATTTGCTGCAAATAAATTCAGATCAAACCAAATTTTTCCCCAAAAATTTGACGAACCGGCGAATCGGATTTTAGAAAAATCTGCTCATCTCTAGTGATGACGTGAGTATGTACTTTATTTTTTTAACCCCTGATTAACTCCTGAAAGGCCTCAGTGTGACAATCAGCGATGAACACGGCATCTGACGGGGTTCAATGACGGTGGGCAGCACGTTCACTGCTCCCTGTCATTGCGGCCACTACATACAATGGAAAACGATTCGTCACAAAGTACTTTGTAACGAATGAAATTTCTTGTCTAGTGCAGTGAAGCAGCCGAATCAAATTTTTAAAACATCATTCGTCACTAATAATAATCTCTAAGTAATTCCTTGCTACACATTATTGAGTTATTGCTCTCTACAGCCTCTGAATTGTATGTGTACTACCCCAGACCTGGGGGTGTATTGCAAATTGTTTATAGTTGTGTTATGCTATACTATTAGTTCCTGGCCATTACTAACAGCAAGGAAGGAATGGCAAAGGTTGGCAGCGGAGTGAATAAAAGGCATATCAAATACCAGTCGGCTTGATAATGTCCAGACAAGTGGACGAAACCACACTGATATAAGTGAAAGAGAGGAGCGCCAGACTTCTATTCATTGAGCTCAATCCCAATTGGGCACATCAATACACTGGTTGTCTAGTTTATATAACCTTTACTTCCGGTCACGGTGACCACCTGGGTTTATCCATTCTAACAATATTGTAAGAATTTATCCTGTTTTTCTCCTGTGAAGGGTTATTTATCAACCGCTACATTACTTACCGATCCTCAGCACCACTCGTTATATGAATAGAAGTTTGGCGCTCCTCTCTTTCACTTATATCAGTGTGGTTTCATCCACTTGTCTGGACATTATCACCCCTACTGGTATTAAATATACATTTTATTCACTTCCACGATCGAGTGGTAAGCACCGCTAACACTAAGTGAAGCAGCATACTTTGACTTGTCTCCACATCTTTCATATAGAAACATAGAAACATAGAATGTGTCGGCAGATAAGAACCATTTGGCCCATCTAGTCTGCCCAATATACTGAATACTATAAATAGCCCCTGGCCTTAGCTTATATAAAGGGTGGCCTTATGCCTATCCCATGCATGCTTAAACTCCTTCACTGTATTTGCAGCTGCCACTTCTGCAGGAAGGCTATTCCATGCATCCACTACTCTCTCAGTAAAGTAATACTTCCTGATATTACTTTTAAACCTTTGCCCCTCTAATTTAAAACAATGTCCTCTTGTAGCAGTTTTTCTTCTTTTAAATATTCTCTCCTCTTTTACCTTGTTAATTCCCTTTATGTATTTAAAAGTTTCTATCATATCCCCTCTGTCTCGTCTTTCTTCCAAGCTATACATGTTAAGGTCCTTTAATCTTTCCTGGTAAGTTTTATCCTGCAATCCATGTACCAGTTTAGTAGCTCTTCTCTGAACTCTCTCCAAAGGATCAATATCCTTCTGGAGATATGGTCTCCAGTACTGAGCACAATACTCCAAATGAGGTCTCACTAGTGCTCTGTAGAGCGGCATGAGCACCTCCCTCTTTCTACTGGTAATTCCTCTCCCTATACACCCAAGCATTCTGCTAGCATTTCCTGCTGCTCTATGACATTGTCTGCTTACCTGTAGTGATGTCCCGAACTATTCGCCGGCGAACAGTTCCCGGCGAACATAGCTTGTTCGCGTTCGCCGTGGCGGGCGAACATATGCGATGTTCAGTCCGCCCCCTATATATCATCATTGAGAAAACTTTGACCCTGTACCTCACAGTCAGCAGACACATTCCAGCTAATCAGCATACCCTCCCTCCCAGACCCTCCTACCTCCTATCAAAAAGCAAGGACATCATCCATCTTAGATTCATTCTGTAACTGCAGTGTCACAAATTTGACTTAGTTGTAATCGCAATGCGATTAATACAGGTTATATTAATAGCATTGCGAATTCAACTTAGAGCTGGGTTCCTAATGGTTGTATTGCTAGAATATAACAAAGATTGAGAATATAGTGCTATATTCGTTATATTCGTCAATTCTAGCAATACAACCATTAGGAACTCAGATCTAAGTTGTAATCGCAATGCGATTAATACAGGTTATATTAATCGCATTGCGAATTCAACTTAGAGCTGGGTTCCTAATGGTTGTATTGCTAGAATATAACAAAGATTGAGAATATAGTGCTATATTCGTTATATTCGTCAATTCTAGCAATACAACCATTAGGAACTCAGATCTAAGTTGTAATCGAATGCGATTAATACAGGTTATATTAATCGCATTGCGAATTCAACTTAGAGCTGGGTTCCTAATGGTTGTATTGCTAGGATATAACGAAGATTGAGAATATAGTGCTATATTCATTATATTCGTCAATTCTAGCAATACAACCATTAGGAACTTAGCTCTAAATTGAATTCGCAATGCGATTAATGCAGGTTATATTAATCGCATTGCGAATTCAACTTACCACACTCTGCGTCAACTACGTAATTTTCCATGGGAGTTTTGCCATGGATCCCCCTCCGGCATGCCACAGTCCAGGTGTTAGTCCCCTTGAAACAACTTTTCCATCACTATTGTGGCCAGAAAGAGTCCCTGTGGGTTTTAAAATTCGCCTGTCTATTGAAGTCTATGGCGGTTCGCCCGATTCGCCCGTTCGCGAACATGCGCGGAAATTCGCGTTCACTGTTCGCCAACGGAAAATTTTATGTTCGCGACATCTCTACCTACCTGTCACCACCAGTTCTGTGAGAAGATCTGGCAGACGTTTTTCTCTACCTCTTGTATGATGTTCTTTGTTTTGGTTTCACTTTCTCATCTCCTTTCCTTCTGCCAGGTGTCACTTATTTCGACTAATCGTCTTCCATTATAATCCCTCCCATACTGCCTCACTTTGCGGTTTATACTACTTCCTGGATGAGGTGTTCACTGCTGGAGGATGCTTCTGCTGTTTGTACAGATAAGTCTTTTACTTTATTTAGTTTCCTTTCTGGCTTGATTCTAGGTGACCCTGACTCCGTCCGTATTAAGTGCAGGGAGTCGGTGGTCGTGTCCCCTCACTATTATAGGGTTTTCAGGTGTCACACAGTATTAGGTACGCGGGCATGCAATCGTCTACCATACAGACCCTTGCATGTGCATAGCAGTCAAGGAGAGCTCTTAGGGTTTTATAGGGCTCACCTATAAGCTCCTTAGTTTGGTATCAAGCCAGTCACTCGTTTATTTATATATTCTAGCTATCTGCTAACCTTATCCGTGACACTACCTTTAAGTCTTCTGAAATAATGACCCCTAAATCCCTTTCCTCAGATACTGAGGTTAGGACTGTATCACTGATTTTATATGTTTGTCCTGTTCCTCTTTCCACTTCTTCACTTCTCCAGGGACACTCTTTTGAGCCCTTAGAAGAATTTGGATAACCTCTCCTTTTTTTTCTCTTTTTTATACTTGTCCCAAAGGTTGGCAGGAACAGGGTTAACCACCCTGTTCCTCCCCTTTCGGCAGGAGTGGGCTGGTCCTGCTGACTGCCAGCAGGGGAAGCTCCTGCTGAGACACAAAGTGGAGAAGAAGCAACTTGCAAAGCTCCTGCCCCTGTTACAGACTCCACAGATATATCTACTTCAATTTGTCCTCATGTGAAGTATTGAGAGTCCAGACAGCACAGTGAACTACTGCACCTGCATCTATATATGCTGCTATGAGATGAACTGCTATGTGATGAGGGAATTCAGCCAAGCCACCCATCACCAAACAACCACTAGGCCAGTAGCACCTTAGTGCTGAATTGCCACCAACCAAGCTGCCGCCATATACAGTACTTGCTGGTGTCAAAGAAGAATTGCACTAAAGCCTGCTGCTACAGTACTGTACAGTATGTATTTCAATTTCTTCATTTATTAAACAGAAATATGTCTACATTAGGCATATTTTTGGTGCAGATTGCGGCGCAAAGGTCCTTTGTCCTTTGCCCTACAATCTGTGACTTTTCCCCGCTCACGCCAGGTTTAAAAAAGTGGCCGTGGCGTGGGTGGGGAAGGGAGGCTTGTCTCATTTAACATTTTCTTTTAGGCATAGAAAATGGTCTAAATGTAAGACGGCAAGGAAGCTGGTGTAGATTTAGAAGCGGCAGTGGATCTGACAAAGCTATGTAAAGGCCGGCATCTCTACATAATTTTGGCGGACCACTGCCAGTGCAGGGCCTTATTAAGACTGGCATTTTAGATGTTAATAAATGTGCCCCTTTATGTTTAACTCTGGCCTCATTCTTCAGTACATTACTTTCACTGCACCAATCACTAGGGAGCAGCGGCCTGAGGGAGTTCACCATGACACAGCACTTCATCAGGGCCACTACCACTTCTATCCTCTACATCGGCTCCTCAGGGGGCCGCTGCACATCGAGTCGTAGCACAGCAACCCTAGAAGTCTTCAGGTCAATACTGCAGATGCATATGCTTCTGATTTCATATCGAGGCATATGGTGATTTTAATTAGTAGATTTTTAAAAATTAAATCAACATAAAAAATAGAGGCAAACTTCAATTGGTGCTGAATACAGATATGCCCACCCTTACTTTGCCTCTTAGCACAACATATCCTGACATGTTTTTTTTATATTATGTCACAAGATGTCTTTCATATATGGGTGTCTATGTGATGCCATGCAGTGGTTGTACTGTGAATTGCAGCCTGTCGAGGGTTTAGCTAGCATGTTGAGGGTCATATATAGTTATACATGCTCCCAAAGTTTCATTCACCTGAATGGTGCCATGACAGATGTATCCTGCTGTCCCCCTACTAGGCTTCAGCCTGTGATGCCATAACCGCAGTGCTGTCCTGCGCCTCTTCAGAGCCAACATAGGAAATATACACAGACAGCATCACATTATGTGACAATGACGACTACTCTCCTGCAGGATACTAACAGAACAGCAGTGATAATGGGGTTATAGAAAGTTAAAATGGAAAATTACCTCAGGTTTATGTCCGTTGCATGATGCATCATTTCTAAGTCCAGTTTCACATTTTTACCACGTTGGGAGGGGCTTAGTTGTGTGCCCCACCCACTATCATGTCCTGAGTGGTAATTGCTATACAGCTGACTGGCCGTGTAGACATGGAGATAGCAGCCATCTGATATTGCAATGTGATAACTGGAAATAAAAGAGAGCAGAAATCCTAAGCAAAGGAAAATGAGGGAACCCATATACTGTAAATACCAAGTATTTTAGCAGCATGGTCCTTTGATGAGAAATTGGAAACCTTAGCCAAATTTGAGCTAAGATAAGTGTGGATACATTTGGCACCAAATAGGGACAAGGCATATTTCCATAAAGTTTTCATGCACATGGGCCTAAGGGTCTTGCGGACAGCACATGGCCGGCCGGCCCTATGATAGAAATGCCTATTCTTGTCCGCGATTGCGGGCAAGAATAGGACATGCTCTATCTCTTGTGCAGGGCCGCGGAACAGAACTGCGGATGCGGACAGAACAAGATGTGCTCTCCACATCTTTTGCATTGAAATGAATGGGTCCACACGAACAGATATGGACGCAGAACTACGGATGTGTGAATGAACCCTTAATTGTATGCCACAACAACATGTCATACAGATGGGTCCCAACACTAAACATGCTCACCTTTCTCTTGGGATTAGTCCTACATGCAGAACGTGAACATCCAATTTTCGGTAAGGGAAAACACATCAGGTTCCACATGTAAACATACCCTTAGATTGTCATGTATACAGATAGGTCCTTCTTACTTTTCCTCTTGGCTAGATGTGCTTCAAGATGAACAGCTTAGAAAATAAAATGTCAATGTCCATGCTTCATTTGTCTATGTTTGGCTACCCAGTTATTGCATTGTGAATAACAGCTTGTCAAGATGTCACAATATTGTTTTGAATTTAATGCATGACAAAATTGGAGTACTCGTAGCTGTGGGACAACTTAAAGGGGTTGTCTCACTTCAGCAAGTGGCATTTATCCAGTAGAGAAAGTTAATACAAGCCACTTATTAATATATTGTGATTGTCCATTTTGTCTCCTTTGCTGGCTGGATTCATTTTTCCATTACACTATACACTGATCATTTCCATGGTTATGACCACCCTGCAATCCAGCACCTGTGGTCATGCTGGCACACTATAGAAAATAGTGCCAGCCTCTCTGGTGGCTGGGACTGTGGGCATGCACATAGGCTAGCACTTTCTCCTATAGTGTGCAAGCACGACCCCCGCTGCTAGATTGCAGGGCAGTCATAACCATGAAAGTGAAAAGACTATAATGCAATGATAAAATGTGTTATGCCAGCAAAAGAGGCAATATGAACAATTACTCTATATAATTAATGCCACTTGCTGAAGTGAGACAACCCCTTTAAAGGGTGATTTATGCTGGTCTATGATATTTCCTTAGCTGTTGAACAATTTGCCTAATTTATAACCAGGAGTAGGCCTTGTCATAAATTATGAGCATCCTCCGGCAGTCCTTGTGCCTAAAGGGAAACGCCAGCTTGGAGCTAAGGTAGATTTCAGTCTTAAATTACGCCAGTCTAAAACAAGATAAATATGCCAGGCCCGCTGACCCTGACCTCTCCCCACCCTCATCACACCCCTTATTACAGAAAGCGATGAAGACAGAGTAGAAATGCCATTTGCACTTAAATTTAGGAGAAATGGCATTTAAAAAGTCTCAAACACAAGGGGATACATTTATTAAGACCAGCGTTTTAGACACTGCTCTTAATAAAACCCGATCGCTGGTGGAGGATCTGCCAAAGTTATGAAGAGGGCGCCGGCCTCTCCATAGCTTTGGAGCATCCAGCATCAGTTCTAAATGTACGATAGCTTCCGAGCTGTCTTACATTTAGACCATTTTCTACGTCTAAAACAGGAGTAGAAAATGATGAATGAGAATGTCCTGCTGGACTGTCCCCTTCCCTGACCATGCCACACCCACAATTTTAGATGTGGCGTGAGCGGTGCAAAGATGCAGATAGCAGTTGTGCCACCATGTGTGCCTGAAATACGCCTAATTTAGGCATATTTCAAAATAATAAATGACCCCCAAGGTTTTCAACTTTTCCATAGCAGAAAACTCTAATGGAGAATGGTAAATCCTCCCCTTAGTATTCAATGCATTCATAACCTGGCAAATAAAGAGTTTGATGACTTCTTTAATAAAACATAAGTTTATGGAGTTGTCTTGGTTGTTGTTTTTTTTTTTTTTTTTAGCTAACCCCCACAGATTGTAACCTGCGGAGAAATTCATGCTCACCTGCCACAAGGTTGCTTCTACCTGTCTATAATGTTTTCGCTGAACTTTGGTTCCCATTTGTCAATTTCTTGCACAGACGGGGCCACATGTGCTGCCATAGCCAATGACTGGCCATAACAGTGATGTGTCCTGAAGCAGCATGTGGCAGTAACGTGGCACTTGGGAACACCTCACCAGTGGCACCAGTCATTGGTTGCAGAGGCACACGTGACCGCATCCATCCATGCAGGAATTTAACAGATAGAGACCGGAAGTCCAGTAAAAACAGATTGGGAGCCAGAAAATATGAACCAAGTTGATTATGGATTTCTCCACAAAAAGTCACAATCTTTGCCTGTTCCTCGGTGTACTGAACCTATGATTTACATATAGAAGAAAACTCTATTTTCACTGGATTTTCTAAATTCCAGTGATCATTTACATCATCAGGACCAACCTTATGCCAGCTATATCAGGATTATCTCAACCCTAGCGACATGCAATTTCTTTCTCATTAACTCTTTCTGCAATTCCCAGGCTGCAAGGTGAAGATCTTAGATCCAGATTGCCAGTCCATCTCAAAGTGTGGTGGGTGCCAAAGCAATATACCCTTTTCACGAGCAGTAAAGCCTTATTGCCATAAACATGATCTTGATAGTTCTACACTTTCTATAAATGTCTGTTGTCTTTGTCTCAGGGGTAATCCCGCAGGTTACGTATTTTCTGGTAGCTTTTCACTTGGCAGCTCACATATGCAGGTCTTGTCTCAAGCTTTGCTCAAATAAGACTCACTGGCAGCCAGGGGATGGTACCAGCCATCACACTGGAAACTAGGCTAAGACCACCAGTGTTAACAGTAGTTCATTCACAACCTTATGGGAAACACAGTGCATAAAGAAATATGTTTTTTAACATTAAATCACAACATTCAACTCTTGAAAAACAAGTAGCAATGATCCACTGGGCAACTGCATTTATGAGTGTATGATGCTGTTTCTGTGAGCCAAGGTATGAAGTTTCTACTTGTGCATTACCATGTCTGCTGTTGTATTACCATTATAAAGTCAAGCATATATGACTGTAGTGCAGATTTAAAGAGGATCACCAAGAGGTTGAATATACTTGGGGCTTAGAATTATGGAAATGTTATTAAGACCAAGTCCCAGCAGTACTGTAGGAGCCCTATGTTTTATACAATGCATTCATATGCAATACAACTATGAAGATGCCTCTAGGACTTGTAGCAAATATATCTGATCATGATGAAATGGAGAAAAGGAGGCATCAGTACAAGCATAAGAGAGGATTTGATAGTAAATAGTCAGTAGGACGCAATATATTGCACATTATTTTGACAGTAAAATGTTGAGTTAAAAAGAACCTTTCACCTGTACTGTCATGTCTGTTTATTAAAGGGTTGTCGCATGAAAAATATTCTACAGTTTTCAAACCAGCACCTGGATAAGAATACTTTTGTAATTGCATGTAATTAAAAATGTTGTATAGCCACTGAGTTATTCAGTGAAATAAATCTGTATAGTGCCACATGTTTTTTTTTTGTTTTGTTTTATCAATTTATTTGTCTGGGTCACTGAGAAGGCCTCACATGCTCAGTTTTATCCAACTGTTAAATAAAGAATAGTTTGGGGGGCACACTTTATTTATCTACTGTATTTATTTTTAACAGTTTTATCCAACTGCCTCCTGAGCTGTGACTGAGAGAGAGCTCCAGCAAAAAAGACACACCTCCTGAGCTGTGATAAGGAGAGAGCTCCAGCAGAAAAGACACACCTCCTGAGCTGTGATAAGGAGAGAGCTCCAGCAAAAAAGACACACCTCCTGAGCTGTGATAAGGAGAGAGCTCCAGCAGAAAAGACACACCTTCTGAGCTGTGATAAGGAGAGAGCTCCAGCAGAAATGACACACCTCCTGAGCTGTGATAAGGAGAGAGCTCCAGCAGAAAAGACACACCTCCTGAGCTGTGATAAGGAGAGAGCTCCAGCAGAAAAGACACACCTCCTGAGCTGTGATAAGGAGAGAGCTCCAGCAGAAAAGACACACCTTCTGAGCTGTGATAAGGAGAGAGCTCCAGCAGAAATGACACACCTCCTGAGCTGTGATAAGGAGAGAGCTCCAGCAGAAAAGACACACCTCCTGAGCTGTGATAAGGAGAGAGCTCCAGCAGAAAAGACACACCTCCTGAGCTGTGATAAGGAGAGAGCTCCAGCAGAAAAGACACGCCTCCTGAGCTGTGATAAGGAGAGAGATCCAGCAGAAAAGACATGCCTCCTGAGCTGTGATAAGGAGAGAGCTCCAGCAGAAAAGACACGCCTCCTGAGCTGTGATAAGGAGAGAGCTCCAGCAGAAAAGACACGCCTCCTGAGCTGTGATAAGGAGAGAGCTCCAGCAGAAAAGACACTCCCTTCAGCTGCCAGCGTCATATAAATCTAGCAGAGCAATGAATGGGGAAATCTCTAGATCCCTGTGCGATACAGGGCTGGTTCTAGCTTTGCTATATATGATTTCAGATTTTTTTTTTACAATAATCATGGGATAACCCATTTGAGTAATTTTATTCTCCATAATATAATTTTTTTCTTAGAATCCTGTGTTGTTTTGTTTTTCTAAAACTCCTCCTATAATTTTTTATGCACACTCTCAAACGGTCCAAACAGTCCTAACATTGTCAAACTGTGTAGGCACTAAAATGGTGAAATAAATAATTTTCTAGTAGGAATAACAAGGGGAAACACAATGCTGAGCTCTAGAAATGCAATTTCATGGAAAATGCAAATATGTTAAATATATACTAAAATAGACATGTCAAGAAAGTGATGTCAAAGTATTGTTGAAAACTGGTGTCATCGAAGAATCATATCTGGCTCCTGGGTCATATGATATAACAAATGCTTTGAAATAGATTCAGCACTGTTGAACTAGACTGTCTGAAATGTTTTTGTTACTTCATTTTTTTTTTCAACAAATAGAGTTAAAACTCAGTCTTTAGATGGGGTAGGCCTACAAATTGGAATTTGGAAGGTTTACAAGAGCTCTTCCAACCAGAACAGTATTTTTAGTACTGGTCTAAGCTATTCTTTCATATGCAATTCCTAAATTATTATTCTGAAAAGTGTGTACCCTAAACATTTTTTATTATGAAATAGAATATATACACAAATACATTTTCTGTAAAAAAAAAAAAATCATCATACTATTTATAATAAAATAATAATAAATAATATAATATAATAAAATAAATAAAGTACCCATCTATACTTACATACATATAGAAACATTTGTAACCTCATTTATAAGACTTAAAACATGATTTTCCTGTCATTTTTAGAGTCCTATAGAGGTCAGAAAATGCACCATATTGCATTTTGCAAAGGAAGAAAAAAATTCCAAAAACATTGACCGCTATAAAATCAGGCTTGATTATTTTGTTTTTCTTTTCTTTTGCTTTTTTTCCCTAGAAATATTACTGATATATAGTGCAGTGGTTGATGCATGGACATGCATGCATGCATGTCATGCATGTCCATGCATGCATGGACATGCATGACATGGGGATCGACAGTGTGTACCCTACCCTCAGGCAGAGTACTAAGTATAACACAACAACATAACAGCATAACAAATACCACCAGCTAAAAAGTTGTCATTTTTATTGTAAAGTCCTTTTGCACAAAAAATTGCCCCTTTTTTTGCCCATTTATTTGCCACATACGTAGCACGTTTCAGAAAACTGGGAGAGAGTGAGTCCCATGTCTCCTAATACATTTTATAGTTGACAGTGCCAGAAAACATGTGCTTTTTGCCAAGCTCCTAGTTGAGGCAGATTTCATTTCTGCCACACAAACCTCCTGAAATGAGACAAATTATTGAGAGGCTTTCACCTCTTAATAACCTTAATAATCAAATCTTATGTCAGCAGACACTTCCGGTAAAACATCATGCAGCCCGATTTTTCAGAAATCAGAAGGGAGTAAGAAGAAGGATGCTTATATGACCCTGGGAGGAAGTGGGGCAAGGGCTTGAAACACAGTCTCATCAGCTAATCAGGGTTGGCAGCAGGCAGGGAGATGCCTGTTCAAAGCAAGCAGATGTCATTCTGGGTTGAGCTATTAATAATAGTGGATGGGTCTATGCAGTGTCTGCAGTGTAGTTTATGCAGGGTCTATGGACCTTGCAGCGCACAGAGGCACAAGCAGTCATCTCTTCTAGTGTTATAGGACAGTGTAGGGACAGAACAGAAATAAATAATTGTGTAGAATGCTAGGGTCTGTTTAGGGAAAGTAGTTTCAGGGAGTGAGGGGCTGGGTGGGGCACAGTCAGTGCTTAATAATACAGCTGCTGCAGAACCTCACCGTACCAGTTTTATGTTACAAAACCAGCCACCTACAAGTAAAAAAAATATTATTATTTTTCTCATTTGGACAGCTGTTTTTTTTGTTTGTTAAAAAACCCAAGTTTATAGTACATATTATTATCGCCAGCACAGTGCCCCAATAGCATTCTGGTGCTGAGCAATTGCACATATTTATTTAAGTGCATTATATCTGTCTGATGTTATTAAACGTGTGGCGTTATAGCAAGAGCATTTTATGTCAATAATCTAATTATTATACAAGTGAAATCAGATTCAAATTGCACTGTAGAGAAAGAAATATTACTGCCTGTCCTGAATTGTTATACATTGTTGTTGTGGGCAGGAAATTAATGTAATTACAAGTTGGAAACTTGTGTTTTATAGTATGGAAAATCTCTGTTTTGAATTAGCATTGTGGCATACAAATTAAACAATATACAAATCTTCCACTTCAATATAGAATCACACACACAGTACATCCTTAATGAATATAATCAAGATGTTATTAGTATATAATATACAATAAAAAGATCAAATATTAAAATCATCAAGCATATAAAAACAAACCAGAAGCACACTGGGCAGTAATAGCACCATATAATACCTTAAGTGGACTCTATATCCCCAGTTATACAAATCAATTTGCCTAATGGTGTATGCCTGACCACCCCGACTGATATAAAGTGCAAGGGCTAACCAGTAAGGTTTGGAGATATGGCCTCAACATAAAGTGACACCCGAACTATTAGGAATCTAATGAGGTAACAGAGAATAACATGGATCCACAATAGGTAGTAAATCAATCAAATACCGACCAGTGTAACCTCAGCCCCGACGCTCATTTCACTCTTGCTTTTTCAGGGAATTCCTTTGCGATTTTCAAAGCAAATAACACAATAGACAAATCTTACCAGTGCCAATACTGAATGATTCCCAAAGTAAATTGTCAGTGGCAGTGTTTAGTGTATTTGTAGAAGGGGGACGTACAGTCGTGGCCAAAAGTTTTGAGAATTACATAAATATTGGAAATTGGAAAAGTTGCTGCTTAAGTTTTTATAATAGCAATTTGCATATACTCCAGAATGTTATGAAGAGTATTCAGATGAAGTGCATAGTCCTTCTTTGCCATGAAAATTAACTTAATCCCCAAAAAAACTTTCCACTGCATTTCATTGCTGTCATTAAAGGACCTGCTGAGATCATTTCAATAATCGTCTTGTTAACTCAGGTGAGAATGTTGACGAGCACAAGGCTGGAGATCATTATGTCAGGCTGATTGGGTTAAAATGGCAGACTTGACATGTTAAAAGGAGGGTGATGCTTGAAATCATTGTTCTTCCATTGTTAACCATGGTGACCTGCAAAGAAACGCGTGCAGCCATCATTGCGTTGCATAAAAATGGCTTCACAGGCAAGGATATTGTGGCTACTAAGATTGCACCTCAATCAACAATTTATAGGATCATCAAGAACTTCAAGGAAAGAGGTTCAATTCTTGTTAAGAAGGCTTCAGGGCGTCCAAGAAAGTCCAGCAAGCGCCAGGATCGTCTCCTAAAGAGGATTTAGCTGCGGGATCGGAGTGCCACCAGTGCAGAGCTTGCTCAGGAATGGCAGCAGGAAGGTGTGAGCGCATCTGCACGCACAGTGAGGCGAAGTCTTTTGGAAGATGGCCTGGTGTCAAGAAGGGCAGCAAAGAAGCCACTTCTCTCCAAAAAAAACATCAGGGACAGATTGATCTTCTGCAGAAAGTATGGTGACTGTACTGCTAAGGACTGGGGCAAAGTCCTATTCTCCGATGAAGCCTCTTTCCGATTGTTTGGGGCATCTGGAAAAAGGCTTGTCCAGAGAAGAAAAGGTGAGCGCTACCATCAGTCCTGTGTCATGCCAACTGTAAAGCATCCTGAGACCATTCATGTGTGGGGTTGCTTCTCATCCAAGGGAGTGGGCTCACTCATAATTTTGCCCAAAAACAAAGCCATGAATAAAGAATGGTACCAAAACACCCTCCAACAGCAAATTCTTCCAACAATCCAACAACAGTTTGGTGAAGAACAACGCATTTTCCAGCACGATGGAGCACCGTGCCATAAGGCAAAAGTGATAACTAAGTGGCTCGGGGACCAAAACGTTGACATTTTGGGTCCATGGCCTGGAAACTCCCCAGATCTTAATCCCATTGAGAACTTGTGGTCAATCCTCAAGAGGCGGGTGGACAAACAAAAACCCACTAATTCTGACAAACTCCAAGAAGCGACTATGAAAGAATGGGTTGCTATCAGTCAGGAATTGGCCCAGAAGTTGATTGAGAGCATGCCCAGTCGAATTGCAGAGGTCCTGAAAAAGAAGGGCCAACACTGCAAATACTAACTCTTTGCATAAATGTCATGTAATTGTCGATAAAAGCCTTTGAAACGTATGAAGTGCGTGTAATTATATTTCACTACATCACAGAAACAACTGAAACAAATTTCTAAAAGCAGCTTAGCAGCAAACTTTGTGAAAACTAATATTTTTGTCATTCTCAAAACTTTTGGCCACGACTGTACATTACATTTTGCATCTGTCTTTAACTTATGAATAGAGTTGAGCGAACACCTGAATGTTCGGGTTCGAGAAGTTCGGCCGAACTTCCCGGAAATGTTCGGGTTCGGGATCCGAACCCGATCCGAACTTCGTCCCGAACCCGAACCCCATTGAAGTCAATGGGGACCCGAACTTTTGGGCACTAAAAAGGCTGTAAAACAGCCCAGGAAAGAGCTAGAGGGCTGCAAAAGGCAGCAACATGTAGGTAAATCCCCTGCAAACAAATGTGGATAGGAAAATTAATTAAAAAAATAAAATAAAAAAATTAACCAATATCAATTGGACAGAGGTCCCATAGCAGAGAATCTGGCTTCACGTCAGCAGAGAATCAGCATCTTCATGCCATAGCAAAGAATCTGGCTTCATGTCAGCAGAGAATCAGTCTCTTCATGCCATAGCAGAGAATCTGGCTTCATGTCAGCGCAGAATCAGTCTTCATGTCATAGCAGAGAATCAGGCTTCACGTCACCCACCACTGGAACAGGCCACTGTCACACATTTAGGCCCCGGCACCCAGGCAGAGGAGAGGTCCCGTAACAGAGAATCTGGCCTTATGTCAGCGCAGAATCTGTCTTCATGTCATAGCAGAGAATCAGGCTTCACGTCACCCACCACTGGAACAGGCCACTGTCACACATTTAGGCCCAGGCACTCAGGCAGAGGAGAGAGGTCCCGTAACAGAGAATCTGGCCTTATGTCAGCGCAGAATCTGTCTTCATGTCATAGCAGAGAATCAGGCTTCACGTCACCCACCACTGGAACAGGCCACTGTCACACATTTAGGCCCAGGCACTCAGGCAGAGGAGAGAGGTCCCGTAACAGAGAATCTGGCCTTATGTCAGCGCAGAATCTGTCTTCATGTCATAGCAGAGAATCAGGCTTCACGTCACCCACCACTGGAACAGGCCACTGTCACACATTTAGGCCCCGGCACCCAGACAGAGGAGAGCGGTCCCGTAACAGAGAATCTGACCTTATGTCAGCGCAGAATCTGTCTTCATGTCATAGCAGAGAATCAGGCTTCACGTCACCCACCACTGGAACAGGCCACTGTCACACATTTAGGCCCCGGCACCCAGACAGAGGAGAGAGGTCCCGTAACAGAGAATCTGGCCTTATGTCAGCGCAGAATCTGTCGTCATGTCATAGCAGAGAATCAGGCTTCACGTCACCCACCACTGGAACAGGCCACTGTCACACATTTAGGCCCAGGCACCCGGGCAGAGGAGAGAGGTCCCGTAACAGAGAATCTGGCCTTATGTCAGCGCAGAATCTGTATTCATGTCATAGCAGAGAATCAGGCTTCACGTCACCCACCACTGGAACAGGCCACTGTCACACATTTAGGCCCAGGCACCCAGGCAGAGGAGAGAGGTCCCGTAACAGAGAATCTGGCCTTATGTCAGCGCAGAATCTGTCTTCATGTCATAGCAGAGAATCAGGCTTCACGTCACCCACCACTGGAACAGGCCACTGTCACACATTTAGGCCCAGGCACCCAGGCAGAGGAGAGAGGTCCCGTAACAGAGAATCTGGCCTTATGTCAGCGCAGAATCTGTATTCATGTCATAGCAGAGAATCAGGCTTCACGTCACCCACCACTGGAACAGGCCACTGTCACACATTTAGGCCCCAGCACCCAGACAGAGGAGAGCGGTCCCGTAACAGAGAATCTGGCCTTATGTCAGCGCAGAATCTGTCTTCATGTCATAGCAGAGAATCAGGCTTCACGTCACCCACCACTGGAACAGGCCACTGTCACACATTTAGGCCCAGGCACCCAGGCAGAGGAGAGAGGTCCCGTAACAGAGAATCTGGCCTTATATCAGCGCAGAATCTGTATTCATGTCATAGCAGAGAATCAGGCTTCACGTCACCCACCACTGGAACAGGCCATTGTCACACATTTAGGCCCCGGCACCCAGACAGAGGAGAGCGGTCCCGTAACAGAGAATCTGGCCTTATGTCAGCGCAGAATCTGTATTCATGTCATAGCAGAGAATCAGGCTTCACGTCACCCACCACTGGAACAGGCCACTGTCACACATTTAGGCCCCAGCACCCAGACAGAGGAGAGGTTCATTCAACTTTGGGTTGTCCCGCAATATAATGGTAAAATGAAATTAAAAATATTATTGAATGAGGAAGGGCCCTGGAGTAGAATAATATATTGTTAAGGGGAGGTAGTTAATATCTAATCTGCACAAGGGATGGACAGGTCCTGTGGGATCCATGCCTGGTTCATTTTTATGAACGTCAGTTTGTCCACATTGGCTGTAGACAGGCGGCTGCGTTTGTCTGTATCGACGCCCCCTGCCGTGCTGAATACACGTTCAGACAAAACGCTGGCCGCCGGGCAGGCCAGCACCTCCAAGGCATAAAAGGCTAGCTCTGGCCACGTGGACAATTTGGAGACCCATCAGTCAGTACGTGGAGGGGTGTGCACAGGTACTGTTCCACCATGTTAGTGAAATGTTGCCTCCTGCTAACACGTTTCGTATCAGGTGGTGGTGCACTTAGCTGTGGCGTGTTGACAAAACTTTTCCACATCTCTGCCATGCTAACCCTGCCCTCAGAGGAGCTGGGCGTGACACAGCTGCGTTGGCGACCTCTTGCTCCTCCTCTGCCTTCGCCTTGGGCTTCCACTGGTTCCCCTGTGACATTTGGGAATGCTCTCAGTAGCGCGTCTACCAACGTGCGCTTGTACTCGCGCATCTTCCTATCACGCTCCAGTGTAGGAAGTAAGGTGGGCACATTGTCTTTGTACCGGGGATCCAGCAGGGTGGCAACCCAGTAGTCCGCACACGTTAAAATGTGGGCAACTCTGCTGTCGTTGCGCAGGCACTGCAGCATGTAGTCGCTCATGTGTGCCAGGCTGCCCAGAGGTAAGGACAAGCTGTCCTCTGTGGGAAGCGTATCGTCATCGTCCTGTGTTTCCCCCCAGCCACGCACCAGTGATGGGCCCGAGCTGCTTTGGGTGCCACCCCGCTGTGAACATGCTTCATCCTCATCCTCCTCCACCTCCTCCTCATCCTCGTCCTCCTCGTCTTCCAGTAGTGGGCCCTGTCTGGCCACATTTGTACCTGGCCTCTGGTGTTGCAAAAAACCTCCCTCTGAGTCACTTCGAAGAGACTGGCCTGAAAGTGCTAAAAATGACCCCTCTTCCTCCTCTTCCTCCTGGGCCACCTCCTCTTCCATCATCGCCCTAAGTGTTTTCTCAAGGAGACATAGAAGTGGTATTGTAACGCTGATTACGGCGTCATCGCCACTGGCCATGTTGGTGGAGTACTCGAAACAGCGCAACAGGGCACACAGGTCTCGCATGGAGGCCCAGTCATTGGTGGTGAAGTCGGTCTGATCCGCAGTGCGACTGACCCGTGCGTGCTGCAGCTGAAACTCCACTATGGCCTGCTGCTGCTCGCACAGTCTGTCCAGCATATGCAAGGTGGAGTTCCACCTGGTGGGCACGTCGCATATGAGGCGGTGAGCGGGAAGGCCGAAGTTACGCTGTAGCGCAGACAGGCGAGCAGCGGCAGGGTGTGAACGCCGGAAGCGCGAACAGACGGCCCGCACTTTATGCAGCAGCTCTGACATGTCGGGGTAGTTGCGAATGAACTTCTGCACCACCAAATTCAGCACATGCGCCAGGCAAGGGATGTGCGTCAAACCGGCTAGTCCCAGAGCTGCAAAGAGATTTCGCCCATTATCGCACACCACCAGGCCGGGCTTGAGGCTCACCGGCAGCAACCACTCGTCGGTCTGTTGTTCTATACCCCGCCACAACTCCTGTGCGGTGTGGGGCCTGTCCCCCAAACATATGAGTTTCAGAATGGCCTGCTGACGTTTACCCCGTGCTGTGCTGAAGTTGGTGGTGAAGGTGTGTGGCTGACTGGATGAGCAGGTGGAAGAAGAGGAGGAGGAAGCTGAGTAGGAGGAGGAGGAGACAAGTTTTTTTTTTGCGCTGTGTGACAGGTATAGGTTTAATCACAGAATCACACTTCTATCAGCACGCTAGCGTGTGTCTTAGGTTTTTCTGAATGACACTATCAATACCTTCAATGTAAGATTTTCTTTTTGGGATAGATTTCAAGTAGGCCTCAAATACCAGAAACTAGTTATTTTGAAAATGGCAAATTTGGGAATGCTTTTTCAACCCAGAAAAAAAAGTGTGTTTTTGCGGTCACTACAAATAACTTGACCAGCTAAAACAGTGCAGATTTGGTTGAATAGAGATGCACCTGAGGCGTCATCATTGGATGCTGTGGGAAAATAGAACTGGCCAGCATTCTCAATCTGAACAAGTCTGTCCTCCTTCTCCTGGTCCTTTTTGTGGCAGCCAGCCAGAATCCCCAAGCAGTACAGTGTCCTTGTCATCATCGTCATCAGCTTTTTCTTCTCCTGCTTGGACTCCTTCTCCTTGTCCTCCCTCGATCGAGAGACATCCATAATGGAATATGTGGAATTGAGAAAACTATTATCGACCAGCAATTAGCTTGTAAAAATGAACAAGGCATGGATCCAGGAAGCTTTTCACATGGGCTAAGGCTGATGAATAGATATAGCCTTGCTGATGGTGCCCCATCTTGCCACTATTGCTGTCTGCCTGCCTACCATCATGTTACCTGCCAGTGCCTACTATCATGTTCCGTATGGCTACTGCTGCTGCCATCATGCCACTGCTGCTGTCTGCCTGTGTAGTGACCTGGAGCAGAGGTACTTTGAAGTCTGAACATTTGTGGACATTTGCCTGTTTCCTCTATGCAAGTCATCAGCTCCTTAAATAGCGAAAAGAGATAAATTCTTTTGCTAAAAATTCTGAGGGTAATTCTCTGCATAATGGAAGCAACTTTAATTTGGGTAGAATCTATAGGGGTCCAAAACAATTTTCTAAGATTTGGCGAACCAGAAAAGAGCCACACCTCAAAAGGTTCGCTCATCTCTAGTAGGAGGGCGTTCTGCTCAGTGTTGTATGTGTATTGTGGGGCAGCGTAACACTGTAAACCAGGCAAAATGTTTTCTTAACATAAACTTGCGAGAATAGTTGACAACTCTTTCACTCCTAGATAGCATCTTAGCTCAGTTTACATACAAATGCAAGGATACTTTGTACACAAACTATAAAACATAAGAACATCACATTAACTTGTACAGTCATAAATATTTTATTATGTTACATTTGTTTATCTGCAAAGTAAAGTCTATGCGTTATTTAAGGAAAATATAAAAAGGAGGCATTCACCAAAAAGATTGGTGATAAAATGGTATAAATATCTGCCATGTTAAAAATATTTCAAAGCACGAAAAAAAACTATGTGGAATGTTTGGTACACCTGGCTAGCATATTATAAGTAGATTTGTTAATTACGATGTCATGTTATGAAGGCAAAATGGTCACTGCTATTGGGTCTGTCAGTCATTTTGGCAGTGAATAGGCAGCAGCCAAGGGATAATTAATAGCTGGCAAGGAAATTACCATAATCCTGTTATTTGTTTGCTTCTATGAAAGAACTGCTAGCTAAACTTAGCTTTTTGACATCTAAGAATTACAGGAGATTTAGCTTTTAGAAAAAAAAAATCCCCTGAATGTATAATACAGTTAATATAATGGCATCCTCCAGACTTCACATCTCACACTGGGATACGACTGGGCAACATGATAAAAGCCTCTTTTTATGCTTCCACAATGTTGAACATTAATACTAAAGTTTTCTTTCTATAGCAGAAATGACAGCGCTGGGTCATGTTTAACATTTAATGTTCTCTAAATTTATCCCTCTTTTTTCTGCTGGAGTTTTATCTTATTAATTTTGGATTTGATGATTCCATCCTGGCTATAATCACCAACCTCACGCCGTTTTCTAACATCCAGAGACTCTCAAAGATAATGTTCCTGGGGGCTATCACTGCCATGCCGTAATGCTGTTCTTAGGATCTAGAGAAAGCAACTAAAAAAAGAGAAAAGAAAGAAAATATTTTATTGTATATAGTAATCTTTTTATTTTATTTTACAAAATGTCCCATTAGTGAAAATACTAGGGGCAGCAAAGAAAATGCCTCTGTCTGATGTCTGTATTGAACGGTGGCTCTTTTAAACTCTGAATTGTCTGCTAAAAGGTGGAATTTTCTCATTATGAAAGCATTCTGCCATTTGGTTCGCAGCAGTAGATTAAATAATTATTTCTAATATGACATGATCGCCATCAAGCCCTTGCACACCAGAATGTGAAGAGATTTCTTCTCTGACATATAACTAGACTAAAAAAAGTTAAAAGAAAGAAAAAGACAATTGCTCTAACAATAAAACCTGTTCTAAAAATAAACAGGAAAAGTATATGGTGTGGAGATAACAACTGCTCTAACGGCATTTTTGTAAAGCCATAAAAATAGTAACAATACATTAACAAATTTCAGAAATGAGTTTCGACAGTTACTCTTACTGCATCTTTTCATGTAACTCAGTGTAGCAGAGCTAAGTTTAGGCTCACATCACATTTTTGTCTTACATTTAACATAAACAAAAAAACTATACGTTAAAAGGTTCTTTCACATGAGCGTGTCCCTTGCGGTAATCACGCTCAGTGTGAGAGATGAATTGTGCTTAGTGGAATTCGGAAGCACACAACATTATCATAATTGATAATGCTGTGGGCCTCTATGTGACCTTTCTGTAACAGAATCATACTGACATTTTATTTTTGTAATGTATAGGGGCATGATAATGACAATTGTTATATACCTTAACCCCACAAGGACCTCCGCCGTACATGTACGGCGCTGGTGGACGTGACTTAACCTCTTCAGGACACATGACGTACCGGTACGGCATGTTGTCCTGGTACTTAAGGACACATGATGTACCGGTACGTCATGTGTTGTTCCGATCACCGCCACCCGGCGGGCGGTGATCGGAACCCGATGCCTTCTGAAATCATTGAGCAGGCACCTTGGATAAATGAGCGATCGCCGCAAACCGCAGGTCAATTCAGACCTGCGGTTTGCGGCTTTTACCTGCGGTTGCGGCGGCTGGCGGCGGTAGCATCGGGTCCCCATGCGGCTGTAGGGGGGACCCGATGGCATGGAAGGCAGCACGATGCCTAAGGAAGGCATTGCGCTGCCCTCCGGTGACGAGCCTCTGAGATCCAGCCCCCTGGATCTCACAGGCCGGAAGCTGTATGAGTAATACTCACTATTACTCATAAAGCCAATGCATTCCAATACAGAAGTATTGGAATGCATTGTTAAGGGATTAGACCCCCAAAAGTTCAAGTCCCAAAGTGGGACAAAAAATAAAGTGGAAAAAAAAGTGGAAAAAAACGTAATTTTCCCCAAATAAAGTTAAAAGAAATTGGTAAAAAAATAGGGAAAAAAAAAAGTATACATATTAGGTATCGCCATGTCCGTATCGACCGGCTCTATAAATATATCACATGACCTAACCCTCAGATGAACGCCGTAAAAAATAAAAAATAAAAACTGTGCTAAATAAACCTTTTTTTTGTCACCTTACATCACAAAAAGTACAACAGCAAGCGATCAAAAAGGTGTTTGCCCACCAACATAGTACCAATCTAACCGTCACCTCATCCCGCAAAAAATGAGCCCCTACCTAAGACAATTGCCCAAAAATAAAAAAAACTATGGCTCAGAATATGGAGACACTAAAACATCATTTTTTTTTGTTTTAAAAAAGCTGTTATTGTGTAAAACTTACATAAATAAATAAAAAGTATACATGTTAGGTATCGCCGAGTCCGTATCGACCGGCTTTATAAAAATATAACTTGACCTAACCCCTCAGATGAACACCGTAAAAAATAAAAAAATAAAAACTGTGCTAAATAAACCATTTTTTGTCACCTTACATCACAAAAAGTGTAATAGCAAGCGATCAAAAAGTCATATCCACCCCAAAATAGTGCCAATCAAACTGTCATCTCATCCTGCAATAAATAAGACCATACCTAAGATAATCGCCCAAAAACTGAAAAAACTATGGCTCTCAGAATGTGGAGACACTAAAACATGATTTTTTTTTTGTTTTAAAAATGATATTATTGTGTAAAACTTACATAAATAAAAAAAAGTATACATATTAGGTATCGCAGCGTCCGTAATAACTTGCTCTAAAAAAATATCACGTGACCTAACCCCTCAGGTGAATACTGTAAAAAAATTAAAATAAAAACGGTGAAAAAAAAGCCATTTTTGGTCACCTTACATCACAAAAAGTGTAATAGTAAGCGATCAAAAAGCCATATCCACCCCAAAATAGTGCCAATCAAACCGTCATCTCATCCCGCAAAAATCATACCCTACCCAAGGTAATCGCCCAAAAACTTAAAAAATTATGGCTCTCAGACTATGGAAACACTAAAACATGATTTTTTTTGCTTCAAAAATGAAATCATTGTGTAAAACTTACATAAATAAAGAAAAGTATACATATAAGGTATCGCAGCGTCCATAATAACTTGCTCTATAAAAATATCACATGACCTAACCCCTCAGGTGAATACCATAAAAAAATAAAAATAAAAACGGTGTAAAAAAAGCCATTTTTTGTCACCTTACATCACAAAAAGTGTAATAGCAAGCGATCAAAAAGTCACACGCAACTTAGTGTGCACTTCCTTTCAGTCCGGCCGGGTGCAGGAAACAAATGCTCATGTACCGCGGACCGAACAGAGCTCGGCCACGCTACACTAGAGGTGGG
Source organism: Bufo bufo (assembly GCF_905171765.1). NCBI lineage: Eukaryota > Metazoa > Chordata > Amphibia > Anura > Bufonidae > Bufo > Bufo bufo. The sequence goes on along the minus strand of NC_053389.1, from coordinate 690,117,684 downwards.
GGGGCTGGAATGAGAGTGACAAAGGAGGGGGGGCTGGAATGAGAGTGACAAGGGAAGGGGGGGCTGGAATGAGAGTGACAAGGGAGGGGGGTAAAATGAGAGTGACAAGGGGGGGGGCTGGAATGAGAGTGACAAGAGAGGGGGGTAAAATGAGAGTGACAAGGGAGGGGGGTAAAATGAGAGTGACAAGGGAGAGGGGGCTGGAATGAGAGTGACAAGGGAGGGGGGGCTGGAATGAGAGTGACAAGAGAGGGGGGTGGCTGGAATGAGAGTGACAAGGGAGGGGGGCTGGAATGAGAGTGACAAGGGAGGGGGGCTGGAATGAGAGTGACAAGAAGGGGGGGCTGGAATGAGAGTGACAAGGGAGGGGGAGGTAGAATGAGAGTGACAAGGGAGGGGGGGCTGGAATGAGAGTGACAAGGGAGGTGAGGTAGAATGAGAGTGACAAGGGAGGGGAGGCTGGAATGAGAGTGACAAGGGAGGGGGGGCTGGAATGAGAGTGACAAGGGAGGGGGAAGGTAGAATGAGAGTGACAAGGGAGGGGGAGGTAGAATGAGAGTGACAAGGGTGGGGGGGCTGGAATGAGAGTGACAAGGGAGGGGGGGATGGAATGAGAGTGACAAGGGAGGGGAGGGTAGAATGAGAGTGACAAGGGAGGGGGGTAGAATGAGAGTGACAAGGGAGGGGAGGTAGAATGAGAGTGACAAGGGAGGGGGAGGTAGAATGAGAGTGACAAGGGAGGGGGAGGTAGAATGAGAGTGACAAGGGAGAAGGGGCTGGAATGAAAGTGACAAGGGGGGGGTAGAATGAGAGTGACAAGGGAGGGGGGGCTGGAATGAGAGTGACAAGGGAGGGGGGGTAAAATGAGAGTGACAAGGGGGGGGGGCTGGAATGAGAGTGACAAGAGAGGGGGGTAAAATGAGAGTGACAAGGGAGGGGGGTAAAATGAGAGTGACAAGGGAGGGGGGACTGGAATGAGAGTGACAAGGGAGGGGGGGCTGGAATGAGAGTGACAAGAGAGGGGGGTGGCTGGAATGAGAGTGACAAGGGAGGGGGGCTGGAATGAGAGTGACAAGGGAGGGGGGCTGGAATGAGAGTGACAAGGAGGGGGGGGCTGGAATGAGAGTGACAAGGGAGGGGGAGGTAGAATGAGAGTGACAAGGGAGGGGGGGGCTGGAATGAGAGTGACAAGGGAGGTGAGGTAGAATGAGAGTGACAAGGGAGGGGGGGCTGGAATGAGAGTGACAAGGGAGGGGGGGCTGGAATGAGAGTGACAAGGGAGGGGGAAGGTAGAATGAGAGTGACAAGGGAGTGGGAGGTAGAATGAGAGTGACAAGGGTGGGGGGGCTGGAATGAGAGTGACAAGGGAGGGGGGGCAGGAATGAGAGTGACAAGGGAGGGGAGGGTAGAATGAGAGTGACAAGGGAGGGGAGGTAGAATGAGAGTGACAAGGGAGGGGGAGGTAGAATGAGAGTGACAAGGGAGGGGGAGGTAGAATGAGAGTGACAAGGGAGGGGGGGCTGGAATGAAAGTGACAAGGGGGGGTAGAATTAGAGTGACAAGGGAGGGGGAGGTAGAATGAGAGTGACAAGGGAGGGGGGAAATGAGAGTGACAAGGGAGGGGGGGAGAGAGTGACAAGGGAGGGAGGGGCAGGAGAGAGTGAAAAGGGAGGGCGGGGGGAAGAGAGTGACAAGGGAGGGAGGGGGGGAAGAGAGTGACAAGGGAGTCCCCAGAGCCAGACCAAGAGCCAGACTGCAGCCAGAGACCAGATCATCTTATTGTCCTGGTGGTAAGTAGACAATGCAATATGTTTATTATGTAATTGTTTAGTTATTAATACTACATTGGAAACTAATTTACCTCACATTTAGGGTCCATTCACACATAGAAACATAGAAACATAGAATGTGTCGGCAGATAAGAACCATTTGGCCCATCTAGTCTGCCCAATATACTGAATACTATGGATAGCCCCCGGCCCTATCTTATATGAAGGATGGCCTTATGCCTATCCCATGCATGCTTAAACCCCTTCACTGTATTTGCAGCTACCACTTCTGCAGGAAGGCTATTCCATGCATCCACTACTCTCTCAGTAAAGTAATACTTCCTTATATTACTTTTAAACCTTTGCCCCTCTAATTTAAAACTGTGTCCTCTTGTGGTAGTTTTTCTTCTTTTAAATATGCTCTCCACATCCATGTGTGTTTTGCGGATCCAAAAAACACGGACAGCGGCAATGTGCGTTCCGCATTTTGCGGGCACTAAGAGAATATGCCTATTCTTGTCCGCTGTTGCGGACAAGAATAGGACATGTTCTATTTTTTTCAGGATCGAAATTGCGGATCCGGGTACATAGAAATGTAAGGGTCCGCAATTCCGTTCCGCAAAAAGAGACAGCTACAAGAAGCTGGATTAACCCTAATGGAAACATAGCAGTTCTTTTCATTTAAAAGCTGAGAAATATGTGATGTCATGATATGGGCAGATCATCTGATAAGGGGGTAGGGCGGCAATTTTTATCTTGCCTAGACCGGCAAAAATCCTTGCACCGACCCTGCCTACCAAAGGTAATCGCCCCAAAAACTGAAAAAAATATGGCTCTCAGACTATGGAAACACTAAAACATGATTTTTTTTGTTTCAAAAAGAAATCATTGTGTAAAACTTACATAAAAAAAAAAAAAGTAAACATATTAGGTATTGCCGCGTCCGTGACAACCTGGTCTATAAAAATACCACATGATCTAACCTGTCAGATGAATGTTGTAAATAACAAAAAATAAAAACGGTGCCAAATAAGCTATTTCTTGTTACTTTGCCTCACAAAAAGTGTAATATAGAGCAACCAAAAATCATATGTACCCTAAACCAGTACCAATAAAACTTCCACCCTATCCCGTAGTTTCTAAAATGGGGTAAAATTTTTGGAGTTTCTACTCTAGGGGTGCATCAGGGGGGCTTCAAATGGGATATGGTGTAAAAAAAAAACAGTCCAGCAAAATCTGCCTTCCAAAAACCGAATGGCATTCCTTTCCTTCTGCGCCCTACCGTGTGCCCGTACAGCAGTTTACGACCACATATGAGGTGTTTCTGTAAACTACAGAATCCGGGCAAAAAAATATTGAGTTTTGATTGGCTGTTAACCCTTGCTTTGTTACTGGAAAAAAAATTGATTAAAATGGAAAATTTGCCCAAAAATTTTAATTCTGAAACTTCATCTCCATTTGCCAATAACTCATGTGTAACACCTAAAGGGTTAACGATGTTTGTAAAATCAGTTTTGAATACCTTGAGGGGTGTAGTTTCTTAGATGGGGTCACTTCTATGGAGTTTATACTGTAGGGTTGCATCAGGGGGGCTTCAAATGGGACATGGTGTCAAAAAAAACAGTTCAGCAAAACCTGCCTTCCAAAAACCGTATGGCATTCCTTTCCTTCTGCGCCCTGCCGTGTGCCCGTACAGTAGTTTACAACCACATATGGGGTGTTTCTGTAAGCTACAGAATCAGGGCCATAAATATTGAGTTTGGTTTGGCTGTTAACCCTTGCTTTGTAACTGGAAAAAATTATTAAAATGGAAAATCTGCCAAAAAAGTGAAATTTTGAAATTGTATCTTTATTTTCCATTAATTCTTGTGGAACACCTAAAGGGTTAACAACGTTTGTAAAATCAGTTTTGAATACCTTGAGGGGTGTAGTTTCTTAGATGGGGTCACTTCTATGAAGTTTCTACTCTAGGGGTGCATCAGGGGGGCTTCAAATGGGACATGGTGTCAAAAAAAACAGTTCAGCAAAACCTGCCTTCCAAAAACCGTATGGCATTCCTTTCCTTCTGCGCCCTGCCGTGTGCCCGTACAGTAGTTTACGACCACATATGGGGTGTTTCTGTAATCTACAGAATCAGGGCCATAAATATTGAGTTTTGTTTGGCTGTTAACCCTTGCTTTGTAACTGGAAAAAAAATTATTAAAATGGAAAATCTGCCAAAAAAGTGAAATTTCGAAATTGTATCTCTATTTTCCATTAATTCTTGTGGAACACCTAAAGGGTTAACAAAGTTTGCAAAATCAGTTTTGAATACCTTGAGGGGTGTAGTTTCTAGAATAGGGTCATTTTTGGGTGGTTTCTATTATGTAAGCCTCGCAAAGTGACTTCAGACGTGAACTGGTCCCTAAAAATTGGGTTTTTGAAAATTTCTGAAAAATTTCGAGATTTGCTTCTAAACTTCTAAGCCTTGTAACATCCCTAAAACATAAAATATCATTCCCAAAATGATCCAAACATGAAGTAGACATATGGGGAATGTAAAGTAATAACTATTTTTGGAGGTATTGCTATGTATTTTAGAAGTAGAGAAATTGAAACTTGAAAATTTGCAATTTCTTAATTTTTTGGGGTAAATTTGGTATTTTTTTCTAAATAAATTTTTTTATGACCTCATTTTACCAGTGTCATGAATTACAATATGTGACAAAAAAACAATCTCAAAATGGCCTAGATAAGTCAAAGCGTTTTAAAGTTATCACCACTTAAAGTGACACTTGTCAAATTTGCAAAAAATGGCCTGGTCCTTAAGGTGAAATAAGGCTGTGTCCTAAAGGGGTTAAGGACCAGCGACGTACATGTACGGTGGGCTGATCGGGCGGGTGCAGGAGCTGCGCCCAACCGATCAGCGGCAGGGGTACTACAGTCAGTGATAGCCGAACCCCTGCTGTATGCTCCGGCATCGGAGAAAACACTGATGCTGGCGCATTAACCCTTGATGTGCCCCGGTCAGTGCTGACCGCGGCACGCGCAATGTTTGTAGAGGGAGGAAGCACCCATCGGGTCCCGCGCTGCTGTGACGGGGACCCAATGGCAGGTAAGGCAGCCCGATGCCTTTCTTAGTCATCATGGCTGCCTTCTGTGACAGCCTGTGAGATCCAGCCCCCAGGATCTCACAGGCAAGCAGTCTGAAGTGTATTACAGTGTGTAATACTGTCACGGTCACGAACACACACACAAAGTTGGGAGGATAGTGACCACTGCGCTCCACCCTCACCCCTGGCCCTGCCTACTTGCCTCGCAAGTTCTGATGACAGGGACAACTGGACGGCAGTCCCTAGCTTAGAATACGTGCTGGGAGGACAGACAAGACAAACTACGGATAGTGAACGGACCGAGTCAATGCCAATCGAGCAACGAAGTACAAATGGAGTAAGCAGAGAATAGTCAGGAGAAGCCGGGGTCAAATACCAGGAGAGTAATAAAGTACCACAGGAATGAACAAGAACAGGTCAGGTCACAAGCCGAAGGTCAAACCAAGAGGTCACATCAGGAACTAGGAGCAAGCAGTAGCGGGTCAAAAACAGGCACGGGTCAAAATCCAGATAGAGCAGGTAACACTATAGCAAATAGCCTTAGGACAATTAATTACAGGCAACCTGTGGCTAGCAGTGACGTGGCCGGCGCTACACGACCTCCCACCATGTCTGTAGCCGAGCGCCGAGTACCCAGCTCGGCGCTCAGCCCCTTGACCATTACTATGAGAACGGGGGACGTCCTGTGACAAATACACTTATAGCAAATGCATTACAATACAGAAGTATTGTAAAGGGGATCAGACCCCTAAAAGTTGAAGTCCCAGAGTGGGACAAAAAATAAAGTGAAAAAAAAAGTGAAAAAAAAGTTTTACAAAAAAAGTGTCCTTTTCCCCAAAATAAAGAAAAATTGTAAAAAAATAGGGAAAAAAAGCAAAGTAGACATATCAAGTATTGCCACGTCAGTATAGACTGGTTCTATAAAAATATCACATGACCTAACCCCTCAGGTGAACACCATAAAAAACTGTGCTAAAAAAAAAAAAGTTTTGCCACTTTACATTACTAAAAGTGAAACACCAAGCGATCAAAAAGGTCTATGCCCCCCAAAATAGTACCAATCTAACCGTCACCTCATCCCACAAAAAATGAGCCCAAAACAATAAAAAAAAACTATGGCTCTCAAAATATGGAGACACTAAAACATGATTTTTTTTGTTTCAAAAATTATTTTATTGTGTTAAATGTAAAAGAAACAAAACAAAACGTAGACATATTAGGTATCACCGCATCCGTAAAAACCTGCTCTATAAAAATACCACATGACCTGACTCCTCAGGTGAACACCGTAATTTTTTTTTTAAGAAAGACGGTGTCAAAAAAGCCATTTTTTGTCACCTTACATCACAAAAAGTATAATAGCAAGCAATCAAAAACTCATATGCACCCCAAAATAGTGACAATCAAACCATCATCTCATCTCGCAAAAATGACATCCTACCTAAGAAAATCGCCCAAAAAAAAATAAAAAAACTATTGACTATGGAGACACTAAAACATTATTTTCTTTGTTTAAAAATGATATTATTTTGTAAAACTTAAATAAATATAAAAAGTAGACATATTAGGTATTTACACGTCCGTAAGGACCTGCTCTATAAAAATATTACATGACCTAACCCCTCAGGTGAACACCGTAAAATAAAAACCAGTGTAAAAAAAGCCATTTTTTGTCACCTTACATCACAAAAAGTGTAATACCAAGCGAACAAAAAGTCATATGCACCCCAAAATAGTACCAATCAAACCGTCATCTCATACTGAAAAAAATGAACCCCTAAATAAGACAGTCGCCCAAAAAATAAAAAATAAACAGGGCATTCAGAATATGGAGACACAAAAAAATCTTCTTTTTCAAAAATGCTTTATTATGTAAAACTGAAACAAACAACCTGCTCTATAAAAATACCACATGATCTAACCTATCATATGAACATTGTAAGTAACAAAAAATAAAAATGGTGCCAAAAGAGCTATTATTTGTTACCTTGCCTCACAAAAAGTGTAATATAGAGCAACCAAAAATCATATGTGCCCTAAAATAGTACCAGAAAAACTGCCAACTTATCCTGTAGTTTCCAAAATGGGTTCACTGTTTGGGAGTTTGTACTCTAGGGGTGCATTAGGGGGTCTTCAAATGTGACATGGCAAATTAAAATTATCCCAGTGAAATCTGCCTTCCAAAAACCATATGGCATTCCTTTCCTTCTGCGCCCTGCCTTGTGCCCATACAGCAGTTTACGACCACATATGGGGTGTTTCTGTAAACTGCAGAATCAGGGCAATAAATATTGAGTTTTGTTTGAATGTTAACCTTCAATGTGTTAAAGAAAAAATTTATTAAAATGGAAAATCTGACAAAAAAGTGAAATTCAGAAATTTCATCTACATTTTCCTTTAATTCTTGCGGGACACCTAAAGGGTTAAGAGAGTTTGTAAAATCAGTTTTGAATACCTTGAGGGGTGTCATTTCTAAAATGTGGTCATTTATGGGTGGTTTCTATTATGTAAGCCTCACAAAGATTTGCTTCTAAACTTCTAAGCCTTCTAACATCCCAAAAAAAGAAAATGTCATTTACAAAATGATCCAAACATGAAGTAGACATATGGGAAATGTAAAGTAAGAACCATTTTAGGAGGTATAACTATGTGTTTTAAAAGAAGAGAAATGTAAATTTTGAAAATTGAGAATTTTTCTATTTTTTTTGTAAATTTGGTATTTTTTAATAAATAAAAATGAAATATTTTGACTCAAATTTACCACTGTGATGAAGAACAATATGTGACGAGAAGTCCCAGAATGGCTTGGATAAGTAAAAGCGTTTTAAAGTTATCACCACATAAATTGACACATGTCAGATTTGCAAAAAATCGCCTGGTCCTTAAGGTGAAAAATAGCAGAGTCCTTAAGGGGTTAATTACTGAAATTGTTTACATAAGTGTGGAGATGTGCTCAACACTGACTATTTTATGCAAACAGAAGACAGAGGAGCATTGCTAAGGCTCAAAATGGGCCATTTTAGAGCTATTTTTGTAATAGAAATGTGCAATTTCAGTAATTAAAGTATTTTACAAAAATTGTCAGTATCACTGCCCCTATACATTACACAAATAAAAAAAAAGAATGACAGTCAGGAAGGGGTTAAAGAGGCATTACCATGTTAAAATTTTAAGTCATGTCTCAAGTATAATGATCAGGAGTAGAGATAAGTTAATTTTTTTAAACTCATTTTGTCAAATCTTTCAAAAAATTGGTTCTGAATAGATTATACCCAAATTAATATTGCTCCATTTGGCTTGAACATTGATATATGACACTCTGACAAGTCTTAAAAGTCTAAGTTGAGTAGGTGTAATAGAGGCATGTGACAGAAATAATAGCGGTAGCAGTAGCAGCAAAGCATTGAACAGAAAAGGCAGTAGATGTGTAAGTGGTTGTGCATGGGTAATAAGAGTAATAGTAGTGACAGCTGTGTAGCTGTGTAATTTTAGTGGCAGTATGGAATGTAGCAGCTGAGGCAGTGGCATTGGTAGCAGCCATATAGTATGGAACATGATTTTAGGAAGGCAGACAGCAGCAGCGGCATGATGGGTTTGGTGATAAATAGCCACCATCAGCAATGGCAGATCTATTCATCAGCCTAAGCTGGAGGTCCATAGCCCTAGCATTAGCAATTAGAGCAGTAAAAGATAGTCAGTTAATGGATAAGTATTGTTTGGTGCAGTATCTATAAAAAATTTGAGGAATATTTAAGTTAAACGTTTTGTGATGGACGGATCCACTTCCCCTGCCTTAAACAAAGAAACATTCTTGAGATAAGAGACGCAAGGCAAAGGAAATGGGGGGAGGGAATCGTGTAGAGTAAATGATGTTATATGTGTAACAATCCAGCTTTTAACAAAAAAATTATTATATATGTGCAAACACTAACTAAGACCACCTGGCATATAAGATGATTTGGGTTTAACAAAATTACTGTATGATTATAACATGTATATTGTCTTCTTATAAGAGTTGATTAATCACAGAGTGAAGACCAGAAGACATTGGAAAAAGCAGCACAATAGTGACAGACCATTAGCAATTCTGGGTGTGGTGTGGCTATCTGTTTCCATGAAATCTGTGTTTGTCTGTGCTGCAAGTTTTGGAATGCAACAAAGAAATTGTGTGACTGGGTTGGAAGACAAATGATTCAGTGGAATGTGAATGGGTGTGGCTTTGAGTTGTAGTGGAGTTGAATATGTGTGAAGACTGAGAGATGTTTTTAGCAGAACTGTGTATGCAATTCAGTTTTTATGTATGAGGGCGTGGTTATGAGCTGTTTGTGAAAATGAGTACATGAAAATGTGAATGCGTATGGAGTACGGTATTTGTTTTCATATAATATGCGCATTGAGAATTTTATTTTATTTTTCTTGGAAGTTTTTGGTTTTTATTGGTGCCAACAGCATTGATCAAGCTGTACATTTTTTTTTAATTGAAGTCAAAGAAAAGTTTTTATGGGCCCTTTGTGTGTTCATGTCTGTATTGTCAGATCTGTTTGTTTCAATGTTTGAAGTTATGTGTTACATGTTAAGTGTTGTGCTTAACATAAGAGCTCTGTTCTTATGGGCAGCTGGGACACTAATGACGGACAGAAGGAGGACCACAGAGTCCGACTAAAAGGGGTGGACTTAGATGACTAAGAGTGGGAGGAAGGAGAATCTGAGCCTTATATGTGAATTAATGGGGTTTTGACAAAACCTTTCAAAACTGACTCACTACCACTCGAGACCATGGACAGGGAATACATCACAGATCATGTATTTAGCATTATACTAGATTGCCCAGTCAGCCTGTTAGGGAGAGATTTGTTCATTAAGCTTGACTTGCAAGTATCAGAAAAGAATCAGGGCATAAGAGTACACTCAGATCTCATTCCAATCTCTACACCAGTGCCAATGATTCTTGCAAACATACAGAACCACCCAGAACTTAACAACATTAACCCTGCATTATGGTCTTCAAATGAATATGACACAGGATTCATAGATTGCACACCTTACAAAACTACTGTGAAACCAGGTGTCATCTCAGTGTTCCAGAAACAATACCCGTTGTCAAAAGAGAAACTCGATGGACTTAGGCCAATGATAGAAGAATTCCTATAAAAGTGAATCCTGGAAGAGGTGATTTCACCCTACATCACGGCCGTGAATCCAGTGACAAAGGCAGATGGTACTATCCGCTTTGTACAGGATTTAAGGGCCATCAACAACATCATTGTGCCTATAGCCCCTGTTGTACCTGATGTCACTTAATTATTATCTGCCATTCCAGCAGACGCTGTTTGGTTCAGTGTGATAGATCTGAAAAATACATTCCTTTTTATCCTAGTTGATAAGATAACCAGACTACTTTTTGCTTTTTCCTTTGAGGGACTTTAACTGACCTGGTGCAGAATGCCCCAGGGATATGCTGATTCACCTATAGTGTACAGCATAGTCCTCCAAGCGATGTTAGAACCATGGTACCCCCCCCCCCCCCCCCAGGTTCTGTGCTGTTACAATATGTTGATGTTTTGTTACTGTGTAGCATGTCAGCAGAGGCCAGCATTCAGGATGTTTTATCACTGTTATAATCATTGTCAGGATGTGGTCACAAAGTGACACTTAAGAAAATGCAATGGTGTAAAATGCAGGTTGAATACTTGGGCTTTGTCCTCACAAAAGGTGAAAGGAGAATCAGCACAGAAAGAGTCCAGTTTATTGCGGGTTTGGTCACCCCGCACACCAAGAAAGAAATGTTATCTTTCCTTGGTATGATAAACTACTGTAGACAATGGATTCCTAAATGCTCCTACTATGACAATGTTTTGAGGCAAGCCACTCTGGAAGAAAATCCAGATTTGATTAAATGGTCTTCTGAAATGTACAATGCATTTGATTATCTGAAATGTTCACTCATGTCGAGTCCAGGGCTGAGCCTCCCTGATTATAATATGCCTTTCCACATGTTTGCAGGACAAAATTGTAAAACCATGGCGGGTGTACTGACACAAGAAAAGTTGCGTCCTTGTGTATTTTTCTCAAAGGTTATGCCCACCCCTGTTCAAGGGATGCCGGCATGTCTGTGTTCTCTTGCAGCCTGTGCTATGATGGTAGAGTTGGCAACTCCTTTCATAATGTGACATTACACCATTTTGCACACTACTCATGATGTTGTAGGCCTACTCAAGGGCATCCACACTCAACACAGCAGGCAGCTGAGTTCATTGCACTCACTAGAGCATGTATTCTACATGCTAACAGACCTGTCACCATCTATACTGAGAGTAGGTACGCACATGGGGTAGTGTGGGACCATGGTATGATTTGGCAGAGGAGAGGATTCACGGCAGCAGATGGTAAGGATCATGTCTCATAGGGCAATGCGCTGGCAGATAAGGTGGCAAAACGAGTGGCCAAATGCAACCCCACAGGTCCGTGTAACCATTGGTAGATGCCATGTCTGGCACCTCCAACCCCTGAGATGTCGCAAATGCTTACTTATCTTCAAAGGTATGCCACTGAATAGGAACAGCAAGACTGGTGTTATCCAGTATTGCAGAAAAATCCTAACACAGGATTAGTCTGCGAAGAGGGGAAGCTATGCATTCCCCAACACAGTGCTTCCATCTTAAATAGCACATTTCCACGGAGTAGGACATAACAGCATTGAGATACTATTGGGGAGGCCTTTCCCCACCCCCTGGGCCCAATCATAGTGCAGTGAGGAGACTTTGATTTAATAAGGGAAGAATATGTCACCAAATTGATACAGGTACTTAACAAAACTGAGGACAAAGTTGCTTGTAAGTCTCCCTCTTTTCCACAGGAACCCACCCACCCACCCATACAGGGTGGGGGATGAGGTGGTGGTCGAAACACTGAAGAAAGGAAGAGCTCAAGGTGATTTCTTATATGGCCCACCTACTACCGTGGTTGCAGTAACCAGAACAGCTGTGCTCACTGAACAATCTCCAATTTGGATCCACGCCACCCGAGTGAAACTTGTGAGAGAAGGACAGGAGGTACTAACGGGGGCAGACAGCCCTGACCTCCAGCGAGGCCCAGAGGTACTAACGGAGGCAGACAGCCTGGACCTCAAAGAAGATACAGAAGGGGTACTAACGGAGGCAGACAGCCTTGACCCCCAACGAGATGACGCAGTCGGGAAATTCCTCGAGATGGCTGAGATGCAGTGCCTTGATAATTGCAATTTTGTGTCTCCTACTCACTGTCCCACGGCTGTGGAACAGACAGACATACCTGAAAACGGAATGCAGGGGGGAAGACAATCTGTGGAAGACGAAGGAGAACTTATGGCTGTACCTGGCCAAAACTCTGAACTTAACTGATTTCTGTCTCCGAACAACTTTATCCGCATCTAACATTTTGGAGACATGTCTTGTCGCAGTCCCCACCCCAGTAGATGTATGGACGGGGCTCCTACGTTCGCAATGGAATGACACTGATTTGCAGGATCATGATGTTAAATATGGATATGTAAATCCTTATCATGCTTGTTATAACTGTTCTACATATGAGACTCTGCAAAGTAATATGATAGAAATAATTACAGGTCTTGTTACAGCAGCAGAAATATGTTACAAGTTCTCCTGCGATGAGAAACTATTTCCTCTCTGCATACAAGCAAAAATGCAGAACAAGACTAAGCCAAATATTTGCGATAGAGATCTAGGTAGCTGTAAAAAGATAGTATCAGGAAAGAATATGCAATGTAACATTACAAAAACAGTACCATCCCTAGACAAACATGTACCTCTACCAACAGGATGGGTATTGGCCTGTGGAAATACTAGTTACACATACATACCGGCCAATATTACAGAGGGACCCTGTACAATAGCTAGGTTAACATTAACAATGATACCACTAGTCCCAGCAATGTAGACGCGACACACAAGAGACACTTCTCTACAGCTACCAGAAAATTGTGACTATAATGTGAATCTCCTCTCTAGAGCAGAATACATGAGTACCAGGGTTGGCCATATATAACCACAGGACAATATCAAAACTTGCCTGTTTTATGGTAAAACAGATACATGTCACTAGTGCAGTTCTGCAAGATATGCTGCTGGATATAGAATCATATAAAAAGGCTATCTTGCAGAATAGGGCAACTATTGACTATTTATTGCTTCAACATGGTATAGGATGCTCGGCGTTCGCAGGGATGTGTTGTTTCAATTTATCAGACCACTCCTGTGGAATAAAAGATAAAATAGGCCAACTAGAAGAGATGATAAAACATATAAAACAAGATGTTGACCAAGGTTGGTGGGACTGGCTTTTTGGCTGGATACCTGACTTTGGTCAAATAAAATATGTTTCAGGAGTGGCACTTGCCGTGGTCGCTGCAATAGTGTGTCTCTGCTGTTGTCTACAGTGTGTGCCCTCCCTTCTTGCCATATGTCAAAAAGTGTCCGAAAGAGGGGTACACTCAACATTCCTCTATACTCCGGTAGAGGTAGAAGAGGCAAACACAACCTCAACAAAGCCTGAGGATTATACTCCTGAAGGGTATATGGAATATCTAAAGCAGCGGTGGGGAACCATTTTGCTGCCAAGGGCCATTTGGATATTTGTAACATCATTCGGGGGCCATACAAAATTCTCAATAAAATTTTTTTACTGCTGTATTTGGTCAAACATATAATTGACTTAGGGATAAGTTACAGAAATTGCACTTCAATTAAAATAATCTAGAGGGCTGTATTTTTGCAGCACAAAATAGCGCCTGCACTATATATATACAGTATATTACATACAATACAGGCGCCATATTGACCACACATAGCAGTCTAATTTTTAAGTTCAGAATGTTACTTATTTGACATTAATGGCAGGAAGCTAAACCCAGGGGGTCCAGAGAGGGGTTCACCCAGCTTTCACTCTCCCTGCCTCTTTCTTCGCAACTGTCCCTGCCTTTGTCCCTTTCTCAGCAAAATATCTGCCCCCACCTCCATCAGCCTGAAATCAGCCTCCTATCAGACCCCCCAGGCCTACATCAGCCTCAGATCAGACTCCCATCAGACCTCTAAGCCTCAGATTAGACCCCAATCAGACCCTTCCTAGCTTCAGATCAGACTCCCATCAGACCCCCAGCCTCAGACCAGACCCGGATCAGACGCCCAGCCTCAGATCAGCCCCCATCAGACCCCCCAGGGTCAGATCAGCCCCTATAAGACCCCCCAGCCTCAGATCAGACCTTCATAATACCCTCCCTAGCCTCAGATCAGCCCCCATCAGACCCTCCCCAGCCTCAGATCAGCCCCCATCAGCCCCCCTAGTCTCAGATCAGACCCCTATCAAACCCCAGCCTCAGATCAGACACCCCCAGCCTCAGATCAGACCCTCCCAAGCCTCAGATCAGACCCCCATCAGACCCTCCCCACCCTCCTTTAGCCTCAGATCAGCCCCAATCAGACATCAGATCAGATACTGTATTTAAGATAAACAAATAAACTTACCTCTCCAGCTCCGTACGGCGCTGCCTCTTGGCAGATTCACTTACCCTCCCTGTTCTTCTTCCTGCCGCACTATATTGTCACCTCACACCGCACAGCGTCAGGTCATAGTGCACGTCTACGTGCACTGCGTCCTGATGCTGGATGTGTCAGGACACAGTGTGGGGCTGAAAGAAGACCAGGGAAGGTGAGGACAGCCAGTGCAGTGCTGTTCTCACCTTCCTGTGCCTCCCGTATGCTAATGACCGCTTCCATAATGGAAGGGGTCATAAGCATTTTCACATTATGTTCTGGCAGGGGGCCGGGGGCCACATGAAATGATACCGTGGGCCGCATACGGCCCTCGGGCCGGAGGTTCCCCACCCCTGATCTAAAGGCTTACAAGCAAACTAAGGGAGAGCAGAGAAAGAACCATATAGTATAAGGTATATATATATATATATAAGGTTCTAAGAGGGGATTGATGGGGTATAAGTAACTTCATTTTGTCAGTTTTAGCAATGTGTATTACGATTACATCTGGCCAGTGCACTGTTTCAAGATTCCCTTTTTTGTGGAATGTGAGAAACTTCCTGTGCAGTTTCAAAATACCCATACATTCCTTAGTTTGCACAGTCTTACCTTATAGGGTCATCTTCACTCAATGCATACTAAGCACATATGTGTTTATACCTGATTGGTTAAATGCTGTTACGATGAGTCATCTATTATGTTAATGCAGAGCTCATGTGTGTTCATGCTATAGGTTAAAACAAATGCTAACATATGATTGGATGTCAAGGAAGCTCAACCCCCTCTATATTAAGTGTTTGCCAACTGTAATAAAGCAGAGTGAATTGGAACAAGACACGTGTTTGGTGTTAAATCTGATTCACCCTCCTGGTACCAGAAAAGACTTAATTCAAGCTTATCACCGAAAGTCTGGTGTCAGGGACACCAAGGCAAAGAGTCTAAATGGCCTAACAGGAGGTGTGTGAAAATCCTCACAGATGACACTGGAGCCTGGACAAGACAGAACAGAGACAGCAAACTGGAACTGAGTTCCGTCAGCTGTTTCATTCTGCCTGCCCAGAGAACTGGGTATCTGCTGAGGAGAGGCCACAGTCCAAGAAGGAATAAAGTTGATTGTTCAGAAGGGAGGTCTCCATTTGCTGATTTGTGTCAGCCTGGCGTGGCACATGAAAAAACTGCTCCATCACGTTCATGACACTGAACTAGCTGCTGTGGCTTCTGCTGCTTGTGGTAGCAGGGACAGCGGATGGTGCCTTGGCATTGGGGGTGAGGGGCCTCCTGGTCAGACACACAGGCGGCAGGCGGCTACTAGCCAAACGCTGTAACTAGCTGCTTACACAGTATATCCTGGTATTGCAAAAGTAAAATGTTCCACAATTTTGCTTTGATAGAGAGGGTCTAAAGCATGGCTATCCAGTAATTATCACATAGTTTGATGCTAACAATGCACTTCTCAGTACAAAAGCAAGCAAGCATACAGCTTGCCATTCTGGCCAGCAT
Source organism: Bufo bufo (assembly GCF_905171765.1). NCBI lineage: Eukaryota > Metazoa > Chordata > Amphibia > Anura > Bufonidae > Bufo > Bufo bufo. The sequence continues at coordinate 690,101,796 of NC_053389.1, read as the reverse complement.
GCCGGAAGGCCCAATCATTTCCAGCTCCACCAACACTTTGATGATTGATCATCATGGCCACTGTAGTCATCAGCAGCAGCCTTGACCTCCTGCATCACTGACTCCTCCATTGATAGCTCCACCCTCCTCTATGGAATGTTGTCTTTGTGGGTTCCCTTCAGGGCGACCAGAAAAATACAGAAGCTTTTCTTTTTCCACAGTCCCTTGTGTTATCAGCTTGAGAATCTAAGATAAATATCAGGATGATCATATTGTCGATGCTGCAATTGTCCCGCCAAATTCAGTGGCCTCTTCGAAGGGCATGACTATGTGACACGAGTCTCTGATGAGCTACCACTGTATTCCCTTCTATGGTGGTCTGGTTCATGACAAAACTTTTCACCGCTTTGCGCTGTTTATCCAGATGTTCCAGAATTTGCAAGGTGGAATTCCAGCGAGTTGGAATGTTGTGGAAAAAGCAGTACAATGGCAGAGGGAGCATTTGATATTTCCCCTAAAAGCAGCACAGCTACAAAGTTTTTGCCATTGTTGATAACCACCTTGCCCGATTCTAGTTGGTGGGGAGACAGCCAGTGGGATATTTACTGTTCTATACACTTTAGGAATTGATCAGCTATGTGACTACTCTGGCCCAGGCTAATCAGCTCTAAAACAGCATGGCAATGCTTCACTTCACATATATAATAGGAGAAGGTGGAGTAGAAGTAACAATGACAATGACTAGCTACTGCACTAGCTGCCCTAAATGAGACCGGGAAAAGGAGGACACTCTTGTTATGACAGCTGGTTGCCAGTTCTTGTTTACCACAGGATCTGGCGATTTTGCTTCATGTGTTGCAATAGAGCCACAGTACTTATGTTTGTGTTCCAGGAAACTTTTTTTTCTCCTGCAGATCTTGCACATGAACATGCTTTTGTCTGCCATCACTGTGGAGAAAAACTGCCAGACATGAAATACTGGAACAAATCTAGTGGTAAGCAAGCTTGGCATAGGTCTGGCATATTTTGAGCATGTGGCTACAGTATTAGCAGCATCAACAGTTCCCAAGCTGACCACAATAGAAGCATATCTGACCCTGGCAATTTTTTTTTGAGAGGTTCTGGCCATACATTTTCTTTGTTCTTTATTGCCACTGCAGTCACCACCCCCTCTGATGACCTTCTCACCTCCATGATCCAGTTCCCAGGTCCTGTCCAACACACATTCATAATTATCACCACTTTTATTAGACTGCAATACCATATGTTATCATGGGCTCTTTGGCCCCCCTCATGATTCCCTCCACTGTGATTGTCCCAAGTGCCACTGTCACCACAGCTACCATGCCCCTACCACCACTGTTGTTACAATTGCTACTACTATTACCACCCACACAGCTATACATGGGGTTCCCAACCTTCATCTGAACCTCCTCCTGATGAGGCTCTGAATGTTCTCACACAAGTCATCAATAGGGAGACTGCCTTGAGTATATTCCATAGCACATTCAATTTTTTTGTCTCTTCTTAGGAAAAAAGAAGACGCACCACTAGGAGGGGGCAGAGAAGACAGAGATGATGCGCCTGAACCCAATGTGACTGAGTGGAAGAGTGAGCCATCCAGTCAACATAGTCACCCTCCTTGTCCTCAATAATAATGTGTCAATTAGTAGAAGCAAGGGAGAACTGTGGCCTGCTGCTCCATCAACTACTACTACTGGCGGGACGGCTGGTGCTTCTACTGCTGATGAGGCATGGGTCTTTCATTTTCCACTCTTCTGTTTACCAGACACTTTTTCTTTTCTTGGGAGGACTTTTTGGACTTTGGACCCAATTACTGGTTTTCCATACAGTTATGGACTTTAGTTTCCATGGTTTCAATATACAATGGTTGTCCGGGAACCAATTAATATTGTAACTTGTGGGACCCTTGTATTAATGTATTTATCGCAGCACAATGCATTATCTAAAACGACATGGTATTTTGACACAATGCAATGCATTGAATTTAACTGATATTTCAATGCAGTTATTGCAGTAGAACACATTTACAAAAACTGCATGGTAACCTAGCGCAATACAGTGTGTGGAATGAAACTGCAATATTAATTTAGTTATTACAGTACAACAAGTTCACAAAAACTGCAAGGTTTCTTGATGCATTACAATGTATGAAATGAAACTTCTACGAATATTAATGCAGTTATTGCAATACAACACATTTACTAGAACATGTGGGGTTTCGCTCTAGCAGACAGGATTAGCGGACGCAGTATAGAGGCAACAACAAGTTCTTTGGATCAAACAGTTCAGTGTTTTATTCACACTTTAGGAAAGTGACAAAACAAGCAGTTGTAATCAAACAAAAAGTCACATTGCGGTGTTGGTGGTAATTCACACCATGCGGCAATTCTGCCTCAAAGAGTCCTTGACTATAGCAGCACCAACCTGTTTTCATGCCAAACAGGTAGCAAGCCTTCATCCAGACACAAGGCTCCCAGATCCCAACACAGAGATCTCGCTTCTGAGCTCAGCTGCCTATTTAAGGACAGCCAAGTGCTGCCAAAACCTGGATCGGCATTTAAAATCCGGTCCGGTATTTGACCTCATCTGGCTGTAAATCAGCCCAGTAGCATATGCTGGGAGGAAAATACCTGTTTTACCAGACCAAACCTCTCACTGTGTCACAAACTGTACAGCATTTTGATGCGATACAATGCGTGGAATGAAACTGCTTTATAAATTTAGTTATTACGTTCACTAAAACTGCATGGTATCTTGACACAATACAATGTGTAGGATGAAACTGTTAGGCCTCATGCACACGACAGTATTTTTTCACGGTCCGCAAAACGGGGTTCCGTTGGTCCGTGATCCGTGACCGTTTTTTCGTCCGTGGGTCTTCCTTGATTTTTGGAGGATCCACGGACATGAAAAAAAAGTCGTTTTGGTGTCCGCCTGGCCGTGCAGAGCCAAACGGATCCGTCCTGACTTACAATGCAAGTCAATGTGGACGGATCCGTTTGACGTTGACACAATATGGTGCAATTGCAAACGGATCCGTCCCCATTGACTTTCAATGTAAAGTCAGGAGTTAATATACCATTGGATCGGAGTTTTCTCCAATCCGATGGTATATTTTAACTTGAAGCGTCCCCATCACCATGGGAACGCCTCTATGTTAGAATATACCTTCGGATTTGAGTTAGATCGTGAAACTCATATCCGACAGTATATTCTAACACAGAGGCGTTCCCATAGTGATGGGGACGATTCAAGTTAGAATATCCTACGAACTGTGTACATGACTGCCCCCTGCTGCCTGGCAGCACCCGATCTTTTACAGGGGGCTGTGATCCGCACAATTAACCCCTCAGGTGCCGCACCTAAAAGGTTAATTGTGCGTATCATAGCCCCCTGTAAGAGATCAGGTGCTGCCAGGCAGGAGGGGGCAGACCCCCTCCCTCCCCAATATTATATTCATTGGTGGCTAGTGCGGCCTCCCCTCCCCCCCCCAGTTAAAATCACGTTCCGAATCCCCCATCATTGGTGGCCAGTGCGGCCTCCCAATGATGGGGGATTCGGAACGTGATTTTAACTGGGGGGGGGAGAGGGGAGGCCGCACTGGCCACCAATGATGGGGGATTCGGAACGTGATTTTACCTGGGGGGGGAGAGGGGAGGCCGCACTGGCCACCTATGATGGGGGATTCGAACCGTGATTTTAACTGGGGGGGGAGAGGGGAGGTCGCACTGGCCACCAATGAATATAATATTGGGGAGGGAGGGGGTCTGCCCCCTCCTGCCTGGCAGCACCTGATCTCTTACAGGGGGCTATGATACGCACAATTAACCCTTTAGGTGCGGCACCTGAGGGGTTAATTGTGCGGCTCACAGCCCCCTGTAAGAGATCGGGTGCTGCCAGGCAGCAGGGGGCAGTCATGTACACAGTTCTCAGGATATTCTAACTTGAAGCGTCCCCATCCGAAAAAGCTTTTATGCAGACGGATCTGCGATCCGTCTGTGTGAAAGTTGCCAAAGGCCACGGATCACGGACGCGGATGCCAATCTTGTGTGCATCCGTGTTTTTTCACTGACCCATTGACTTGAATGGGTCCGTGAACCGTTGTCCGTCAAAAAAATAGGACAGGTCATATTTTTTGGACGGACAGGAAACACAGATCACGGCCGCGGATGAACAACGGTGCATTTTCCGAGTTTTCAAGGGACCCATTGAAAGTCAATGGGTCCGCAGAAAATCATGGAAAACGGAACAACGGCCACGGATGCACACAACGGTCGTGTGCATGAGGCCTTATATTAATAAAACTGCATAGTATCTTTACACAATACAATGTGCTTGCAGCATAAGGTATTCTATTCTCGCTTGTGCTGGAGGTGCTGTGCATAATCCTATAAAACACTTATGAACTGTAGAAAATTTACAATTTTATGAAGCAAAAAAAAAAAAACTCAGTTTGGCTGTTCATTTGCAGAAATTGAAACCAGCATGAAACAGAACTCTGAGTGAACAATCCCTCCCTATGCTCTCCCTGATAAAACCCTTATCTGCCTAATGAAATATGTCCCTATACTGTCCACAGTTAGATAACTGGCTTGTGTCTGTTATTGTCTTTTGCAGACACAATCAAGACACATGATTTTGGATCGCAAGCTGTACTCAGAATGATGTTTCTCCAACCCAGAGACTTTCCAAAATACTTTCCAAAATACTGCCCCTAATTGTCTTACAAGCCCCTGCCCTCCCAGGGTCATGCTATCCTTCAGCTTCATCTTCTCTGTCTTTTTCCACGTTAAATTTCACTGTAAAATGGAACGGGCGCCATTTTTTCGTGATTCGTTGGAAGCAAATTGCCAAAACTGATCGTGTGAATCAAACCAGATCCCATCACCTACATGATGGCACATCCAGACACCTGCTATGCTCCACAAAACTGCACCACTTAACTAATGCTGACAAATCTTCATGCTGAGGATGAGTAAGGTTTTTGTCAATCAGACCCCCAAAACTAGAAGTGATGGCATATATTAGTGATATACTATCAATTTCTATGGTAAGCAAACCTCATTTTCTTTGCTTGAATTATTTGTGCACCATGGTAACCCAGCAAGCATAAAGTTTTTTGGGGGGGATTTTAAAACTGATCAGCAGAGGTGCAAGCCCTGCAAACCTGAAGATCAACTATTCTGCAGTAGCTCCAGAACACGGCTTCAGCTATTGTGTAGTGCAGGGCTGGCAACCTGTGGCTCTCCAGCTGTTGTAAAACTACAACTCCCACCATGCTTTGCTGTAGGCTGATAGCTGTAGGCAGTATGAGCATGCTGGGAGTTGTAGTTTTGCAACAGCTGGAGAGCCTCAGGTTGGCCATCCCTGGTGTAGTGGATGGAGTTCGTAACTACAGCACTACTCCCATTCACTTCAATAGGAGCAACACTGCAGTAACCAGCTCTGTCCACTACACAACAGAAAATCTCTTTATTGCAGTCTCATGTAAAGCCACTCAAAATATAGCATTAGGCCTCATGCACACGACGTTGTTTTGGTCCGCATCCGAGCCGCAGTTTTGGCGGCTCGGATGCGGACCCATTCACTTCAATGGGCCCGCAAAAGATGCGGACAGCACTACATGTGCTGCCTGTATCCGTTGCTCTGTTCCGTGGTCCACAAAAAAAATATAACCTGTCCTATTCTTGTCCGTTTTGAGGACAAGAATAGGCAGATATATAAATGGCTGTCCGTGCCGTTCCGCCATCCATATTTTGCGGATCCGCAATTTGCGGACTGCAAAACACACAACGGTCGTGTGCATAAGACCTTAGACTGTGCCAAATTTGGAATATAGCACTACCGCATCTGATACTTTAGACCACATGCAAGTGGCATAGTCATACGCAAGGAAGATTTAAAGGGGTACATTAAGTCTCTGTGGCTCAGTACACATGTACACACTCCATGCCAATGTGTTCATACAGCAACAAATGATGGTGATATTCTCCCCTAAAAGCTATGTATTTGGATTACCATAACGTTGTGGTATTGTGCCTGATGAAATATGCCAGATTCTATATTCGCCTGTTTCCATATAAAAATTCTCTGTATGCCACTCTACTCTCAATAATAAACTGATGACATATGAAGGTACATTAGAAGTAGCGAAGCGAGCTGCGGATCATAGATTCAAATTCACTTAGGGCGTATGTGCTTCGCCGAGGTGAAATTAATTATCTCCGAAGTCTCGTGAGACTTGGATGAATAACTTCAGACTTCAATTTTTCAACTTGAAAAAGATTTAAAACTGGGATCCAAAGTCGGCTTTAGTACCACTAATACCTAGGTGCCAAAGTCGAATTCAGATCCCAGTTTCAATATTGTTTTTAAGTTGAATAATCGATGTCTCATACGACTTCGGAGATAACGAATTTCACCTCGGCAGAGTCCATACATTAAATGCTGTTTAGAGACGGATCTCCATACAGGATTCAAACAAAGTTTTAACTGAAGCGTGCTACAATGATCCTTCTCAGTGTAAAGTATAAATTCCGGCATGGGGGAGCTCTTCTTGATGTGAGAGTACCCCCTGCTGGCTGTAAAATTAACTGTGAACCTGCAGTCTGTGGATTGACCCTCTTCCTGTCCTGGCTCTGGCAAAAAGGGGTTAATTCATTTTTCTTCATAAAAAAATAAATAATAGATAGTGAAAAAATAAAAATAAAAATTTAAAGGTACAGCTACACTTGTTTGAGCAATAGTATAGCAAACTACGTACACACACATACAGACACATGTTTTTCATTCATAAAAAAATAAAATAAAAAATATGTTTATTAGCTTTTGCAATAGTATAGTGGACTTTGCGTGTTCAAAATAATGTTTGCTTTCTTAAAACATGTAAAAATTTATAAATGTTTTGTCTTTTGTAACAGAAAAAAAAATTGATAAAAAAAAGAAAAATATAAAGTTTTAAAATTCATGTAAGTTAGCTAAGAAATGAGTTATTTGAAGTTAGATAGGCCCATTGTTTATACTGAAAAATTGGTCTGGTAAGGAAGGGTGGAAAACACTCCGGCAATGATGCGGTTAATATGTGCTATGTTTCTACTTTACACATGAAATCGTGTTGCTACATCTGCATCAGTCACACCACTTACATCTGCTCATGTGGAAGGCTCCACTTCTCTGGCATCAATTGTAGTATGAATGGGTTCAGCTCACAGTCAATATTTGATCAATATTTTTCATCAGAGTTTGTAAGCCAAAACCAAAAGATGGAAAAGGTGCAAATCTTTCTTTTATAGTTTTTTTTCTGTAAGTTCCATTCTTGGTTCTGGCTTACAAATACCAATCAAAATGTGAAAGTAGCCAAAAAGGACCAAGAAAGTGAGTAAAAAAAACATTTGTTAACCACATTTCAGCTCTTGGCTAATCTCGAGGTAAAGGAAGACCAATGCCATCCATACTGCTGTCAGCAGCATTGCCGCAGTAAATTAAGCATCATAGATATGATGGAGCCATATTTCTAGTTGCATTGGCACCTGTAACTAGGTGGAGCTGCTCATCTCTTTCTGTAGGAGAAATGAGAGGGAGCTGGGTGTGAGAAGAAAATGTGTATAGCACCTTCATCAAGCAGGTGGACATGGTGTCCCCTTTCATGGCAGAAAGGTCTCCCCATACTCTATCCACATCTCTGCCATGAACATGGAATCCTTACGTGAAAGTTCCAGAAGTTAGAAGCCACTAATCATACTTGATGCCATGAGGAATAATAATGCCATGAGGAATATTAACACAAAACCAAATATTCTACAGAACAAGTTAAAATAGAGGAAGCACATTTTTGACCTCTTAAAAAAATAGATAGATAGATAGATAGATAGATAGATGATAGATAGATAGATAGATAGATAGATAGATAGATAGATAGATAGATAGATCTATATCTATCTATCTATGTTTTTCACTGTAGATGTATAAAATAATACACATTAGCTAGCAGTTAATAAAGTGAATCCCAAAAAAGATGAAAAGCAGGCTGAGACTTTTACTCCCACATTGATTGATTAGCTTCATGTACAGTATGTGGTGTGGAGATTGGCTTTCACATGGTTGATACATTTATTGAACTGCATCAGGAAGTTAGTAAGATGCAAAAGAATGCTATAGTTACCCTAATGTTTTTACATGTGTACACAAGGTCAAGTCAGTGGGAAGACTGAAGCTTTCACCCAAGAGAGTGCCGATAGACACACATTCTGTTCTCTGCAACCAGGGACCCTTTTACAGTTTTCTTGGCTTAACTAACAAAAGATCTTTGAGCCAAACTTAAAACACATCTACACACGTGTCTATCGGAGGAAAGCCTGGATGTTTTTCAGAAGCTGAGGTCAGTGGTTGCCTGAGGGGAAAAATGTAGTCCAAACCTAAGCGCCTTTCCAGATAGAAGAAAAAAGCTAGAAACGTTAAAACAGCTTTATTGCCATTTGGTTTCTCTTAAGTTGCCAATAAAACTACTATGTACAATTATATACTAACTCCGCTCTGGAAAATGAATGCTTGTATGCATCACTCCTTTACTCAGTGCCTCCATATAAATGCAGATGAGGTATTTCCAGCAAACGGCCAAAACGCATTTCAATAATCCAAACAATAAAACAAGCAGACAGTCAAACTTTAAAATCAATATTTTAAAAATCCCTTTGGTAATCCTCTGTTATTCCTTTTCTCATTTTTATGGCTCTTTAGGGGAACAATGAGCAGGGCAGCAAAGATCATAGTATGTCTTTTCCACAGAACCTGACCTTGATTGTAATGTCAAACTGCAAAGTTCCAGAAAAAAAAATAACACAATAGATGTGAATATTTTTTTATTTCTTTTTTTAAGAAAATTGGGCAAGTTATTCTTAAAATGGCTACAATTTAATATCTATAAAAATGAGTTTTTACCATAAGGCAGGACGTTACTATCTATACAATGAATGGTATTTGGTAAAATAGGACATACTAGATTTCAGATGAGAATTTGTTCCTCTACAGATATAAATAATGTATTGGAATAGCAAGAATTTGTCTACAGAGGGATCTGGATAAAATCCCTCTTCTTAAGCCTGGGGTGTCCCTTTCTGTAGATGAATGAAGTGGCAGAAATAGTTGAGTGCTCTCACTTGGCTATTGCCATCCATCCACTTATTGACTGCACATGTTTCCAATGCTTCCACTAAACTTTATGGAGTAGAAAAGTGCATGATCATCTGGCCAAGAACTGGGTTAAGAGTCCTCTGGTCCGAGAGGTTAAACATATTAGTAAAAAAAAAAATATGTTTCCATATAACAACCCTTTTAGGTTTATTTAAGCTTCTGGTTTATCATACACAAGAACATGTCAACAGCTGGAAGTTAAATACCCTGTAGCTGTCTATAGAGTTTGGTGCCTGTTCCCCAATTGTCCACTGTTAAGGACCTCCAGTCATGAAGGTGTATTCAAAAAGCGGAACGCCACTCTAAGGAAAATGCAATGTAATTAAGTTTATTGAGGATGCGGTGTCACAGAAAATAAATAACTGTGAGTGACGTTTCGACCTTGCACTACCTTTTTGAAGCTGTGACAAAATAATATAAAACACACTGAAGGGTGAAGGGTACAGTGGAAAAATATACATGTAAAAATTCTTAACAAATGGGTTATCACATTCAGGGGTATAAGAACCCATATATTTGATATGGTATAATAAGGAGGGGTGACTACATAATACAAGGGTAAAAGCCTAAAACCAATTCTAGCTGAAATTAAATAAAAATATGAGTAATTACAGTATGTAGGACCAAAGTTACCATTTTATTTATAGGGTCACTTCCACCCAGATTTATTTTTATTAAGAGCCTATACTGTATGTGAATATTCTACTGTATATTTTTTTGTTTGTTTGTTTGTTTTTACAAAAACAGGTGAATTGTTTTTTGGGTATCATTTTTTAAGTCACTCACTGTATTCTACCTCCTGTCCTGGCTGTTTAACTTCCTCCTGCTGACCATCATTGCAGCCAGAGAGATCCCTGCTATAGTGACTGAATTAGAGAATCACACATTACACTGTTCTGTAGATCTTTATCCTAAAGGACAAGATAACAATAGTGGTGTCATACTCTTATCCCAATTCTACACCTTCTTTTATCATGTGACCTACCCTTCAGATTACATCTTCCCCTTACAGCAGCAGTAAACTGACAAGTTATTAGCTTTGTAGGTAGTGTTGAGCGAACAGTTCGAGCATAGTTCGGGTCCGTACCGAATTTTGGGGTGTTCGTGACACGGACCCGAACCCGAACTTTTTCGTAAAAGTTCGGGTTCGGGTTCGTCGTTCGGCATGTATTTTGGCGCATTTTGAAAGGCTGCAAAGCAGCCAATCAACATGCATCATACTACTTGCCCTAAGATGCCATCGCAGCCATGCCTACTATTGGCAAGGCTGTGATTGGCCAAGTGCAGCATGTGACTCAGCCTCTTTATAAGCTTGTGCGCACGTCGGGACGTGCTCACTCCCGATGTGAATAGAACAGGGATAGACGCAGCTGATGCTAGGGCGAGAATAGGCAGGGATAATTGAATAACTGGAAGCAAATTTCTCTCCTCCACCTGTGATTCATCTGAACAACTGCAGCTGAGCTGCTTTTTTGATAGGGATTGGCTATTTTTAGAGTGGCCAGAGTGATTTTTCCATCCACATGTACCTGGGCTGACCGCCGGCCGCCATTTTGCGACTTGTAGTGCTGCAGCAGAAGCTGCCACAGTGTGCATTCCAAAGCTCCAAACAAGTCAGACATCTACACCTGGGATTCAGACCAATAGCGATTTAGCAGCACAGTCCAAGGCTATTTTTTTTAAAGGTTGTGCAGACCATTTTGTGGCACATGTTACTGGGCTGATAGGCGGCGGCCATCTTGGGACTAGTGCTGCAGCACAATCTCTCCCAACGTCCATTAATCAGTTGTAATAGTGGTCTGTGCCATAGAAATCCTACATCAGGGACTTGGGTGTGCTTGTGTCACCCCTACTAATACCAGTCCACCTGTAATCCATACAGTGAAAAGCCATAAAGTATTCCAGTGAGGGAATTTTTTTTTTATTTAAAAAAGGCCAAGTTAGTTTATCTGGCGTTCAATATACTAGATACAGTTAGGCCTGCGTTTCATACATCTGGAATTAGCAAACTAATGTGCTGGGGTTGGGAAAACATATATGTACCCATACTAGAATCTGTCAAAGAAAGCGGTACTCACATATAACAGTCATTCCATCTGTAATCCATACAGTCAAAAGACTGAAAGTATTCCAGTGAGGGAATTTTTTTTATTTAAAAAAGGCCAAGTTAGTTTATCTGGCGTTCAATATACTAGATACAGTTAGGCCTGCGTTTCATACATCTGGAATTAGCAAACTAATGTGCTGGGGTTGGGAAAACATATATGTACCCATACTAGAATCTGTCAAAGAAAGCGGTACTCACATATAACAGTCATTCCATCTGTAATCCATACAGTCAAAAGACTGAAAGTATTCCAGTGAGGGAATTTTTTTTATTTAAAAAAGGCCAAGTTAGTTTATCTGGCGTTCAATATACTAGATACAGTTAGGCCTGCGTTTCATACATCTGGAATTAGCAAACTAATGTGCTGGGGTTGGGAAAACATATATGTACCCATACTAGAATCTGTCAAAGAAAGCGGTACTCACATATAACAGTCATTCCATCTGTAATCCATACAGTCAAAAGACTGAAAGTATTCCAGTGAGGGAATTTTTTTTTTTAAAAAAGGCCAAGTTAGTTTATCTGGCGTTCAATATACTAGATACAGTTAGGCCTGCGTTTCATACATCTGGAATTAGCAAACTAATGTGCTGGGGTTGGGAAAACATATATGTATCCATACTAGAATCTGTCAAAGAAAGCGGTACTCACATATAACAGTCATTCCATCTGTAATCCATACAGTCAAAAGACTGAAAGTATTCCAGTGAGGGAATTTTTTTTTTATTTAAAAAAGGCCAAGTTAGTTTATCTGGCGTTCAATATACTAGATACAGTTAGGCCTGCGTTTCATACATCTGGAATTAGCAAACTAATGTGCTGGGGTTGGGAAAACATATATGTACCCATACTAGAATCTGTCAAAGAAAGCGGTACTCACATATAACAGTCATTCCATCTGTAATCCATACAGTCAAAAGACTGAAAGTATTCCAGTGAGGGAATTTTTTTTTTATTTAAAAAAGGCCAAGTTAGTTTATCTGGCGTTCAATATACTAGATACAGTTAGGCCTGCGTTTCATACATCTGGAATTAGCAAACTAATGTGCTGGGGTTGGGAAAACATATATGTACCCATACTAGAATCTGTCAAAGAAAGCGGTACTCACGTATAACAGTCATTCCATCTGTAATCCATACAGTCAAAAGACTGAAAGTATTCCAGTGAGGGGATTTTTTTTATTTAAAAAAGGCCAAGTTAGTTTATCTGGCGTTCAATATACTAGATACAGTTAGGCCTGCGTTTCATACATCTGGAATTAGCAAACTAATGTGCTGGGGTTGGGAAAACATATATGTACCCATACTAGAATCTGTCAAAGAAAGCGGTACTCACATATAACAGTCATTCCATCTGTAATCCATACAGTCAAAAGACTGAAAGTATTCCAGTGAGGGGATTTTTTTTATTTAAAAAAGGCCAAGTTAGTTTATCTGGCGTTCAATATACTAGATACAGTTAGGCCTGCGTTTCATACATCTGGAATTAGCAAACTAATGTGCTGGGGTTGGGAAAACATATATGTACCCATACTAGAATCTGTCAAAGAAAGCGGTACTCACATATAACAGTCATTCCATCTGTAATCCATACAGTCAAAAGACTGAAAGTATTCCAGTGAGGGGATTTTTTTTATTTAAAAAAGGCCAAGTTAGTTTATCTGGCGTTCAATATACTAGATACAGTTAGGCCTGCGTTTCATACATCTGGAATTAGCAAACTAATGTGCTGGGGTTGGGAAAACATATATGTACCCATACTAGAATCTGTCAAAGAAAGCGCTACTCACATATAACAGTCATTCCATCTGTAATCCATACAGTCAAAAGACTGAAAGTATTCCAGTGAGGGGATTTTTTTTATTTAAAAAAGGCCAAGTTAGTTTATCTGGCGTTCAATATACTAGATACAGTTAGGCCTGCGTTTCATACATCTGGAATTAGCAAACTAATGTGCTGGGGTTGGGAAAACATATATGTACCCATACTAGAATCTGTCAAATAAAGCGGTACTCACATATAACAGTCATTCCATCTGTAATCCATACAGTCAAAAGACTGAAAGTATTCCAGTGAGGGAATTTTTTTTTTATTTAAAAAAGGCCAAGTTAGTTTATCTGGCGTTCAATATACTAGATACAGTTAGGCCTGCGTTTCATACATCTGGAATTAGCAAACTAATGTGCTGGGGTTGGGAAAACATACAGTATATGTACCCATACTAGAATCTGTCAAAGAAAGCGGTACTCACATATAACAGTCATTCCATCTGTAATCCATACAGTCAAAAGACTGAAAGTATTCCAGTGAGGGAATTTTTTTTTTTATTTAAAAAAGGCCAAGTTAGTTTATCTGGCGTTCAATATACTAGATACAGTTAGGCCTGCGTTTCATACATCTGGAATTAGCAAACTAATGTGCTGGGGTTGGGAAAACATATATGTACCCATACTAGAATCTGTCAAAGAAAGCGGTACTCACATATAACAGTCATTCCATCTGTAATCCATACAGTCAAAAGACTGAAAGTATTCCAGTGAGGGAATTTTTTTTTTATTTAAAAAAGGCCAAGTTAGTTTATCTGGCGTTCAATATACTAGATACAGTTAGGCCTGCGTTTCATACATCTGGAATTAGCAAACTAATGTGCTGGGGTTGGGAAAACATATATGTACCCATACTAGAATCTGTCAAAGAAAGCGGTACTCACATATAACAGTCATTCCATCTGTAATCCATACAGTCAAAAGACTGAAAGTATTCCAGTGAGGGGATTTTGCTTATAAAAAATAATATATTTCATTGTGGTGCGAGTTGAATCGCAACAATGAAGAAAAATACTATTAAGGGACAAGGACGCGGTCGTGGTGGTGTCCGTGGAGCCTCTGTTGCTGGTAGAGGACGTGGCCGTTCGGCCCCAGGCGCACACAGTAGGGAACGAACTCCCTCAACTAGCCGGCAGAATGTACCGCAATATCTCGTGGGGCCCAATGCCGCTCTTAGGATGGTAAGGCCTGAGCAGGTACAGGCATTAATCGATTGGGTGGCCGACAGTGCTTCCAGCACGTTCACCACATGGTCTTCCACCCAGTCTTCTGCGGAAAGCGCACAGGTGGCACCTGAAAACCAAGCCCATCAGTCTGTCACATCACCCCCAAGCATATCAGGGAAACGGTCTGAGCCACAAGTTATGCAGCAGTCTCTTCTTCTGTTTGAAGACTCTGCTTCCAGGGTTTCCCAGGGGCGTCCACCTAGCCCTTCCCCAGTGGAGGAAGACATACCATGCACTGACGCACAACCACTTATGTCTCCAGATGAAGAGGACATGGGAATACCACCACAGCAGAGTCACCGACTCTCTGATGATGACGAAACACAGGTGCCCACTGCAGCGTCTTTTTGCAGTGTGCAGACTGAACAGGAGGAGGTCAGGGAGGGAGACTGGGTGGAAGACGATGCAGAGGACGATGAGGTCTTAGACCCCACATGGACTGAAGGTCGTGGCGATGACTTTCACAGTTCAGAGGAAGAGGTAGTGGTGAGACCGAGACAACAGCGAAGCCAAAGAGGGAGCAGGGGGCCAAAGCAGACGAGCCGCCGCCCCCAGAGTTCGCCTGCTACTGGACATCGCCAACAGGGACCCAGCCCCACAAAGGCAGCTTCAAAGAGTTCCCTGGCATGGCACTTCTTTAAACAATGTCCTACCGACAAGACCCGAGTGACTTGCACGCTCTGCCATCAGAGCCTGAGGCGAGGCATTAACGTTCTGAACCTCAGCACAACCTGCATGACCAGGCATCTACATGCAAAGCATGAACTGCAGTGGGGTACACACCTTAAAAACCAGGCACTCGCTGAGGCTCCCCCTGCTCCCTCTACCGCTGCTGCCTCGGCTTCCGCCTCGAGAGGAATGTTGCCACCTGCCGAGCAGCAAACAGAGGATGTGCCACCGACACCACCACCACCGCCACCGTCAACTAGCGTCTCCACTATATCACACAGCAGCGTTCAGCTCTCAATATCTCAAACCTTAGAGAGGAAGCGCAAATTCCCCCCGAGTCACCCTCGAGCCCTTGGCCTGAACGCCAGCATTTCTAAACTGCTGGCCTTTGAAATGCTGTCATTCCGGCTGGTGGACACAGACAGCTTCAAACAGCTGATGGCCATGGCTGTCCCGCAGTATGTGGTTCCCAGCCGCCACTACTTCTCCAAGACAGCCGTGCCTTCCCTGCACATGCAAGTGTCCGATAAAATCAAGTGTGCACTGCGCAACGCCATTTGTGGCAAGGTCCACCTAACCACAGATACGTGGACCAGTAAGCACGGCCAGGGACGCTATATCTCACTAACTGCACACTGGATGAATGTAGTGGCGGCTGGGCCCCCGGCGGACAGTTCCTTGGCGCACGTCCTTCCGCCCCCTAGGATCGCAGGGCATCATTCTCTGCCTCCTGTAGCCTCCTCCTCCTACTCGGCTTCCTCCTCCACTGCTTCCACCAGCTCATCCGGTCAGCCACACACCTTCACCACCAACTTCAGCACAGCCCGGGGTAAACGTCAGCAGGCCATTCTGAAACTCATATGTTTGGGGGACAGGCCCCACAGCGCAAAGGAGTTGTGGCGGGGTATTGAACAACAGACCGACGAGTGGTTTCTGCCGGTGGGCCTCAAGCCAGGCCTGGTGGTATGCGATAATGGGCGAAATCTCGTGGCAGCTCTGGGACTAGCCGGTTTGACGCACATCCCTTGCCTGGCGCATGTGCTGAACTTGGTGGTGCAGAGGTTCATTCACCACTACCCCAACATGTCAGAGCTGCTGCATAAAGTGCGGGCCGTCTGTGCGCGCTTCCGCCGTTCACATCCTGCCGCTGCTCGCCTGTCTGCGCTACAGCGGAACTTCGGCCTTCCCGCTCACCGCCTCATATGCGACGTGCCCACCCGGTGGAACTCCACCTTGCACATGCTGGAGAGACTGTGCGAGCAGCAGCAGGCCATAGTGGAGTTTCAGCTGCAGCACGCTCGCGTCAGTCGTACTGCCGAACAGCACCACTTCACCACCAATGATTGGGCCTCCATGCGAGACCTGTGTGCCCTGCTGCGCTGTTTCGAGTACTCCACCAACATGGCCAGTGGCGATGACACTGTTATCAGCGTTACAATACCACTTCTATGTCTCCTTGAGAAAACACTTAGGGCAATGATGTTAGAGGAGGTGGCCCAGGTGGAGGAGGAGGAGGAGGATGAGGGCTCGTTTCTAACACTTTCGGGCCAGTCTGTTCGAAGTGGCTCAGAGGGAGGTTTGTTTAAGCAGCAGAGGACAGGTTCACAAGTCGCCAGCCAAGGCACTGTACTGGAGGACGAGGAGGATGAGGAGGATGAGGAGGAAGAGGTGGAGGGGGACGAGGATGACGCAAGTTCACAGCGGGGTGGCAGCCCAGGCCCATCACTGGTGCGTGGCTGGGGGGATACGGTGGACGATGACGATACGCCTCCCACAGAGGACAGCTTGTCCTTACCCATGGGTAGCCTGGCCCACATGAGCGAATATATGCTCCAATGCCTGCGCAACGACAGCAGAGTTGCCCACGTTTTAACGTGTGCAGACTACTGGGTGGCCACCCTGCTGGATCCCCGGTATAAAGACAATGTGCCCACTTTAATTCCTGAACTGGAGCGCGACCGTAAGATGCGCGAGTACAAGCGCACGCTGATAGAGGCGCTCTTGAGAGCATTCCCACATGTCACAGGGGAACAGGTGGAAGGTGAAGGCAGAGGAGTGGCAAGAGGTCGCCAACGCAGCTGTGTCACGGCCAGCTCATCTGAGGGCAGGGTTAGCATGGCAGAAATGTGGAAAAGTTTTGTCTCCACGCCACAGCTATCTGCACCGACACCTGATACGGAACGTGTTAGCAGGAGGCAGCATTTCACTAACATGGTTGAACAGTATGTCTGCACACCCCTCCACATCCTGACGGATGGTTCGGCCCCATTCAACTACTGGGTTTCGAAATTGTCCACGTGGCCAGAGTTAGCATGTTATGCCTTGGAGGTGCTTTCCTGCCCGGCGGCCAGCGTTTTATCTGAACGCGTATTCAGCACGGCAGGGGGCGTCATTACTGACAAGCGCAGCCGCCTGTCCACAGCCAACGTGGACAAGCTGACCTTCATAAAGATGAACCAGGCATGGATCCCACAGGACCTGTCCCTCCCTTGTGCAGAGTAGTCCTTATTAACTGCCTAAAACATGTCTTGTTGTGCTACGGGCCACTTCTTTATTTCATACAAATTTTATGAAACCCACAGTTGAATGAAACTCTTCTCTGTTTGGGCGCCGGGGCCTAACCAGATGAAAGTGGCCGGTTAAACTAACGGGTGACATGAAGCCATAACCTCTGCCATGCTACCTCTGTCTTCTGTCTGGGTGCTGAGGCCTAAGTCAAATAAAGCGGTCTTCTGCTGTGCTGGGGGATATGAAGCTAATCTCTGACCTCTCTCCTCTGTCTGGGTCCAAAGGCCTAAATCACTGAAAGAGGCCTTCTCCTGTGGTGTGTGATATGATGCCAGAATATGTGCTGTGGGGCCTCTCTCCTCTTCCTGGGTGCAGGGGTCAAATAAACTAAATTGTGGCCTACTCCTGTGGTGGTTGATATGATGCCTGATTCTCTGATGTGGAACCTCTCTCCTCTGTTTGGGTGAAGGGGTCAAAGTAACTAAATGGTGGCTTCTCCTGTGGTGGCCGATATGATGCCAGAATATGTGCTGTGGTGCCTCTCTCCTCTTCCTGGGTGCGGGGGTCAAAGTAACTCAATGGTGGCTTCTCCTGTGGTGGCTGATATGATGCCAGAATATGTGCTGTGGTGCCTCTCTCCTCTTCCTGGGTGCGGGGGTCAAAGTAACTCAATGGTGGCTTCTCCTGTGGTGGCTGATATGATGCCAGAATATGTGCTGTGGTGCCTCTCTCCTCTTCCTGGGTGCAGGGGTCAAAGTAACTAAATGGTGGCTTCTCCTGTGGTGGTTGATATGATGCCTGATTCTCTGCTGTGAAACCTCTCTCCTCCATCTGGGTGTAGGGGTCAAAGTCTTTCAAAGTCGCCTTCTCCTGTGCTGATTGATATAAAGCTGATGGTTGTGCCATCTGACATGGTTGCCAGGGTCTGATTCAATGGGGGCCTACTCCTGTGGTGGGTGATCTAAATGCCTGATTCTCTGCTGTGAAACCTCTCTCCTCCGTCTGGGTGTAGGGGTCAAAGTCTTTCAAAGTCGCCTTCTCCTGTGCTGATTGATATGAAGCTGATGGTTGTGCCATCTGACATGGTTGCCGGGGTCCCATTAAATTGGAGCCTACTCCTGTGGTGGGTGATCTAAATGCCTGATTCTCTGCTTTGAAACCTCTCTCCTCCGTCCGGGTGTAGGGGTCAAAGTCTGTCAAAGTCGCCTTCTCCTGTGCTGATTGATATAAAGCTTATGCTTGTGCCATCTGACATGGTTGCCGGGGTCTGATTCAATGGTGGCCTACTCCTGTGGTGGGTGATCTAAATGCCTGATTCTCTGCTGTGTAACCTCTCTCCTCCGTCTGGGTGTAGGGGTCAAAGTAACTAAATGGTGGCCTACTCCTGTGGTGGGTGATATGATGCCTGGTTCTCTGCTGTGGGACCTCTCTCCTTTGTCTGGGTGCTGTGGTCAAAATAATAGTAAGTGACCTTCTCCATTGGTGGGTGACTTGAAGCCTGATTCTGTGCTATGGGACCTCACTCCAATTAATATTGTTTAATTTTTATTTATTTTATGTTAACTCATCATTTCCCTATCTACATTTGTTTGCAGGGGATTTAACTACATTTTGCTGCCTTTTGCAGCCCTCTAGCCCTTTCCGGGCGTGTTTTACAGCCTTTTTAGTGCCCAAAAGTTCGGGTCCCCATTGACTTCTATGGGGTTCGGGTTCGGGATGAAGTTCGGGTCGAGTTCGGATCCCGAACCCGAACATTTTTCGAAAGTTCGGCTGAACTCGTCGAACCCGAACATCCAGGTGTTCGCTCAACTCTATTTGTAGGAAGTCTTATTAGTTGTGCTGTCTGCTACAGAAGGACAATATTTTGCATATCCTTTTCAATGGCATAAAACTGGCAAAATGGAAAAGAAAAATGAAAATAAATTCCAAAATAAAATAGTTTTTTTTTATCAATATTTGATTGAAAAATATACCTTTCTGATGGATGTCCGTTTCACATTATTTCACGTTTTTGTGTACATCGATTGAAGAACTTATCTTTGTCTTTTATGGCAGCTTAATCTTTAAGTTGTTAAAATTGATGAGAGTCACACCAAGTGGTCCCTTGTAAAAATTTCAAAAGAGAAGGGGTTGTGCAGGCAGTATACATTGATGATCTATTCTCAGGATACTGTACAGGATTACAAGCTGGTCATAATAATTGCTGCACCTCTGCAGTCAGGTAACAGAGCAGCACAGTCTGGGAAGACAGGGGAGCACGACTTCTGCCAGAGGTGGAGAGGAGCCGCGGCGCAGGACAGGTAAGAGGAGGTTTTTATTTTAATCTGATCTGAGGTCTGATGGCGGTCTAACATTGAAGGCTGATCTAAGGTCTGATGGGGGTCTGACAATGTGGGGTGATGTAAGGTCTGATGGGTGTCTGACAATGTGGGCTAATCTGAGGTCCGATGGGGGTCTGACATTGTGGGCGGATCTGAGGTCTGATGGGGTTCTGACATGGATGGCTGATGTGATGTCCTGATAAAGGGGTTAGATGTGATGTCCTAATGTGGGGGCCTGATCTGATGTCCTGATATTTATGGGGGCCTGATCTGATGTTCTGATATTTATGAGGGTCTAATCTGATATCCTGATATTTATGGGGGTCTGATCTGACGATCTGATATGAGGCCTGATGAAAAATATTTTTTTCTTATTTTCCTCCTCTTAAACCTGGGGTGCGTCTTATCATTGGGTATGTCTTTTAAAGCAAAAAATATGGTATATTAATTTCCCTGTCACGGATGCAGTGCAGGTGTACCTCACAACAAATATGGGTACATGTCACCAACCAAACTAACAGACAGATTAACTATTACATTTTTGTGCCAGGGGTACAAAGATGGTGCATTGCACCCACAAAAACATCACTATAGGTCATCTACACTTCAGCTGCCTGTTTCCTGTCCCTGCAATACTCAGAGCTGATGGGCGGTGCTACACATAATCCAGCTTATATAGAGGCTGGGTCACATGATGCACCGGCACCGGCCCACAGCTTAAAAGCTTGTTAATTGGCTGTCCTGCAGCCTTTCAAAAGCTTTATTAATAGCCCAAACACCAAACTCGAACCCGAACTTTTGCTGCAAAGTTCACTTTCAGGTCCGGGTACCCGAACTCGCCAAGTTTGGTACGGACCCAAACTTTGCAGTTCGGGTTCGCTCAACACTAGTCCTCAACATATACTGCCTGAACAACCCATTCTCTTCAAGAAATTGGATTGTATGTTACAATACAAGAACATCTTGTACTACCTCACTTACCTTACATTTTTATATCACATACCTCAAATAACTAGGAAAGGGAATAATTGATTGAATAGTTTTTCAATGAGTCAAGGATGTGACATACTATCCTGGAATGACCTCATCAAGACATGCCAATGGCCCACACGGGTCTTGGACTATTGCAAGATTTTAACTTTTAAATTTAATGTCCTTATGTTTTCATATTATTCTTAATTGTTCTTTTGTTGCCATTACTATCGCTCATAGCGCAGTACAGGCTGAAGCACAGGCCTGCATGTGACAAACACTTCCCTATTTTAAAGCCAGAGATATTCAATTTGTAATTAATTACAAAAACATAATGGCATTAAAATTGTAATACACTTCTCTGTTCATGGTGGCCAATTAGAATGTTCATTTCTTCATTGAAGGCATGCATTCTTCTCCAGAAACATGGAATAACACTTAAAGTTCACACAAAAAGGCTACGTCATGAATTAAATAAACTTAAAATCTCATCAAAGAGTATTTTTTTCTGCTTCTTCGTCCTTTGAACAATGTATTAACTTGAATTCTTGTGTCTGACACGTATCTATTTTCTGGGATTATTGTACAATCACAATGTAATTGCCTCAGTAGAAAAATATGACAAGGAAGGACTTGTATAAATTAAACTTATCATCTGGGGATGTAGTAAGAGGCTAGATGCCAAGAATTGTGTATGATGAAAACATTGTCCTCATGTCTCTTCATATGTGTAGAGGATATATAGAATAATTTATAGATTCCTTTATATCTGATGTGGGGATTCGCTCTGGTAGACAGGGTGTGCGGACGCAGTACAGAGGCAAATTACCAGTTCTTAAATCAAACTTCCGTGTTTATTCACACATAAAGCAAAAACAAAAAGTCACTTTGCAGTCTTGGTGTTAATTCACACACAATGGAAAGTCCACATAGCAAAAATTACCTTGCTGGCAGTTCTGCCTCAGAAAGTCCAAATACAGGCTTTAGGCGGCCTGTTCCCCTGACACACGGGTCTCCGCTCTCCAGCCCAGCACAGGCCTCAGATCCCAGCACACAGACCTCATGAGCTCCACTGTCAGATGGAGGTAAACATCTCCACCTGGCAGTGCTGCTGGTTTTACGCCTGGCAAAACCCGGCCTGGAACGTGGGGAGTAGTCACCCACCCAGCACTTTGACTACTCCCAGTAAGAGCCGTCCCAGCTATTGCAGATATACTTAATAGCAAGGTGTCAAACAGCTACTGCTGCTGACACATGAAAACTGGCTCTTACTCCACCGAGGCCAGGAACCCTATCTATCTATCTAGAAATGGATGTGTTCTTCCTTACTTCTATCAATTTGTCTAGTGTCTATTTAGAAACACATGGCTGCTTTCTTCCTGTAATACTACCACACTTCTCTACGGGTTGTATTTGTAATTGCAGCTCAACTCCATGGAAGTGAATGAGGCTAAGCTCCAATACCAGAGCCAATCTGTGGAAAGGTTTGGTGCTGTTATCGAAAGTAAGCAGCCATGTGTTTCAAATTATGGACTAATTATTTCATTGGGTAAAAAATAAAATAACAATAATAATAATCTTTATTATAGCGCTTGAAAAGGCACCATATTATTATTCATCTTCTCATATTTTTTTCTTCTCCAGTTTTCTATGATTAGCCCCTTTTTTCACCTTCATGATGCAGTCTAATTTTGCAAATCTGACATGTGTCACTTTATGTGGTAAAAACTTTAAAATGCTTTTACTTATCCAGGCCATTCTGAGAATGTTTTCTCGTCATATATTGTACTTTATGACAATGGCAACATTTAGTCAAAATATTTCATTTTTATTTATAAAAAAATACCAAATTTACCAAAATTTTAAAAAAATTAGCAACTTTCCAAATTTTTATTTCTCGACTTTTATAATAGATAGTAATTCCTCCAAATATAGTAATTTCTTTACATTCCCCATATGTCTATATATCATGTTTTGATCATTTTAAAAATTACATTTTATTTTTTGGGGACATTAGAAGGCTTAGAAGTTTAGAAGCAAATCTTAAAATTTTTAAGAAAATTTCCAAACCCAATTTTTTCAGGACCAGTTCAGTTATGAAGTCACTTTCTAGGGCTTACATATTAGAAACCACCCATAAATAACCCCATTTTAGAAACTACACCCGCAAGGTATTCAAAACAGATTTTACAAACTTCATTAACCCTTTAGGTGTTCCACAAGAATTAAATGAAAATGTAGATGAAATTTCAGAATTTCACTTTTTTGGCAGATTTTCCATTTTGATAAATTATTTTCCAGTAAAAAAAAGGGTTAACAGCCAAACAAAACTCAATATTTACTGCCTTGATTCTCTAGTTTACAACCACATATGGGGTGTTTCTGTAAACTTCTGTACAGGCACACGGCAGGGCGCAGAAGGAAAGGAACGCCATATGGTGTTTGGAAGGCAGATTTCACTGGGATAATTTTAATTTGCCATGTCACATTTGAAGACCCCCTGATGCACCCCTAGAGTAGAAACTCCAAAAAAATGATCTACACTTTGCAAACTATGGGCAAAGGTGGTAGTTTTGTTGGTACTATTTTAGGGTACATATGATTTTTGGTTGCTCTATATTACACTTTTTGTGAGGCAAGGTAACAAACAATAGCTGTTTTGGCACCGTTTTTATTTTTTGTTATTTACAATGTTCATCTGACAGGTTAGATCATGTGGTATTTTTATAGAGCAGGTAAGTACGGATGCGACAATACCAAATATGGTTGTTTGTTTCAGTTTTACATAATAAAGCATTTTTGAAAAAAAAAGATTTTTTAGTGTCTCCATATTCTCAAAGCCATAGTTTTTATTTTTTGGGAGACTGTCTTAGGTAGGGGCTCATTTTTTGCAGGATGAGGTGACGGTTAGATTGGTACTGGTCTGGGGGCATACGCCTTTTTAATCGCTTGGTGTTGCACTTTTAGTGATGTGGGGTGACAAAATATGTTTTTTTTAGCACAGTTTTTATTTTATTTTTTTAACGGTGTTCACCTGAGGGGTTAGGTCATGCGATATTTTTAGAAAGCCGGTCCTTACTGACGTGGAGATACCTAATATGTATACTTATTTTATTTATTTAAGTTTTATACAGTGTCTCCATATTCTGAGAGCCATAGTTTTTTTTATTTTTTAGGCGATTGTCCTAGGTAGGGTCTCATTTTTTTGCGGGATGATATGACTATTTTATTAGTATGATTTTGGGGTGCATACAACTTTTTGATCGCTTGGTATTACATTTTTGTGATGTAAGGTGCCAAAAAATGGCTTTTTGACACAGTTTTAATTTTTTAGGGTGTTCACCTGAGGGGTTTCGTCAGGTGATATTTTTATAGAGCAGGTCGTTACGGACATTGAAATACCTAATATGTCAACTTTTTTTTATTTATTTCAGTTTTACAAGATAATATCATTTTTGAAACAAAAAAAATAATCATGTTTTAGTGTCTCCATAGTCTGAGAGCCATAGTTTTTTTTTTTTTTTGGGCGATTATCTTAGGTAGGGGCTCATTTTTTTGCGGAACGAGGTGACGGTTAAATTGGTACTATTCTGTGGGC
Organism: Bufo bufo; assembly: GCF_905171765.1. Lineage (NCBI taxonomy): Eukaryota > Metazoa > Chordata > Amphibia > Anura > Bufonidae > Bufo > Bufo bufo. Next base: position 690,077,377 of record NC_053389.1, on the reverse strand, counting down.
ATACGCTTTTTTGATTGCTTGGTGTTGCACTTTTAGTTATGTAAGGTGACAAAAAAATGTTTGAGCACAGTTTTTATTTTTCACCTGAGGGGTTAGGTCATGTAATATTTTTATAGAGCAGGTTGATACGGATGTGGAAATACCTAATATGTATATATATATATATATATATATATATATATATATATATTATTTTTTTTTTTACATTTAACACAATAAAAGCATTTTTCAAACAAAAAAATCATATTTTAGTGTCTCCATAGTCTGAGAGCCATAGTTTTTTTTTATTTTTTAGGCAATTGTCTTATGTAGAGTATCATTTTTGCGGGATGAGATGATGGTTTGATTGCCACCATTTTGGGGTGCATATGATTTTTTGATCACTTGCTATTACACTTTTTGTGATGTAAGGTGACAAAAAAAATTGCTTTTTAGACACCGTTTTTATTTAATATTTTTTACGACGTTCACTTGAGGGGTTAGGTCATGTGGTATTTTTATAGAGCAGGTTATTACGAACGCGGCGATACCTAATTTGTTAACTTTTAAAAAAAATTTTACATTTAACACAATAAAAGCCATAGCTTTTTTTATTTTATGGGCGATTGTCTTAGGTAGGGGCTCATTTTTTGTGGGATTAGGTGGCAGTTGGATTGGTACTATTCTGGGGGGCATACGCCTTTTTGATCGCTTGGTGTTGCACTTTTAGCGATGTAATGTGACAAAAAGTGTTTTTTAAGCGCAGTTTTTTTTTTTTTTTTTTGACTGTGTTCACCTGAGGGGTTAGGTAGTGTTATATTTTTATGTAGCTGGTCGATACCTAATATGTCTACTTTTCTTATTTTCCCTATTTAAAAAAAATATATAGGGAAAAGGACGCTTTTATTTTATTTTTTACTTGAAACTTAAATTTTTTTATTATAAAAAACTATTTTTTTCACTTTTTTTTTACTTTTTATATTTGTCCCACTGACGGACTTCACATTTTCAGGGTTTGATCCCTGTTTGATCCCTGAATTGAACTTTCAGTGTCTTACACAGTAAGACCCTGACAGTTGCTTAGGAGACCCAGCCTGCCGGATGGTTCTCCTGGGCTTCCATAGTTGGCAGTCTCCGATGCCTGTGTAAGGCATCGGGGCTACCATGGCAACCATCGGCCCCCTGCCAGCGCAGCGCTGGGGGCCAATGGAATCAGAGGGACCCCCCACTCTCTGTAAACACCGCACATGCCGTGGTCAGCGCTGACCGCAGCATTTGAAAGGGTTAATCCCCCGGTATCACCGCATACAGCGATGCCGGCAGATGCAGCAGGGGCCCGGCTATCAGTAACAGCCAGGCCCGTGCTGCGGATCAGGCAGGTGCAGCTCCTGCACCCTCTAGATCCCATTACGTACATGCATGTGGGAATGCGGTAAGGCACCACATTCCCACATGTACATGTACGTGAAAATGCGGGAAGGGGTTAATACAGCCCGAACGGCTTAACATACATACATTTCAAAGCTCTCAGCATTTTTTTTTTTTTGTGGATTGTGTATCATTTTTAATAAATGTATGTTTAAAAATAAAAAAAATCCCCATAGAAATTCAAACTTAACTGCCATGGATGATTTTACAGTCACATTCAAGATACCACCCAGTCTCACAAACACAGCACAAATGGCCCCTTCTCTCTCTCTCCCTGTCTCTTAGTGATGAGTGGCAGGGGCAATATTCGAATTCGCGATATTTTGCGAATATTTGGGCGAATATTCGCCATATATTTGAGAATTCGCGAATTCATGATCTCTAGGCATTCTTGTTTGCGAAAATTTGCATAAAATTTGCATGAACTGGTATTTTAAAAAAATCTAATATTCGCGATCATGAATATATTTAGCGATATTCTAAATATTTGCAAATTCTCGAAGTGCCGATATTCGCGATTAAAATTTGCAATTTGAGTATTCGTGATCAACACTACTGTCTCTCTCTCTCACACACACACTGTCAGCTCTTTTCAAGCATCATGTATTTCCTTAAGAAAATGCCAATCTAGTTTATATAGCTCCTACACAATCCACAGTGCTTAAAGGGAGTCTGTCATCAACATTTCACCTTTGTTACCCTTCCCATAGGTTTCTAGCAGCCTTACAGTTAATAAAAATGTTACCTTTAGCATCAATCCTGGACTTATAAAACCGGCAAAAAACATCTTTTAGCATATTCAAATGAGGGCTCGCAAGTACCCAGGGGCGGCGTTACCCTCGTAGGTGCCCTGCTAGCTCAGCCTTTTCTTCGCTTCCCCCCGCCCCTTCCTTCCCTCCGCCCGCCCATCCTTTCCCTCTGACCGCCTATCTACTAACGGCGCGAAGCCGGAGCATGCGCATTAATTACTGTGATGCCGTACAAGGAATGGTAATCGCAGTGTGCATGTGCCGGCCGACGGACTGAGAGCGCAGGCGCGGGATCTCGGCGAAACAACAAGTTAGTAGATAGACGGTCAGAGGGAAAGGATGGGCGGGCGGAGGGAAGGAAGGGGTGGGGAGAAGCGAAGAAAAGGCTGAGCTAGCAGGGCACCTACGAGGGTGACGCCGCCCCTGGGCACTTGCGAGCCCTCATTTGCATATGCTACAAATATGTTTTTTGCCGGTTTTATAAGTCCAGGATTGATGCTAAAGGTAACGTTTTTATTAACTGCAAGGATGCTAGAAACCTATGGGAAGGGTTACAAAGGTGAAATGTTGACGACAGACTCCCTTTAAATGGTGTATCACACAGCCCAATACTCACTAGCGGAGGAAACTATGCTTGTTACATGCAGCTATCTCCTCCTCAGCATGGGGAGGAGCGATCGCTAGGCCATTGCTCGTCCCCATGCTGTATAGGAGGAGTGAGGGCCATCACATGAGCTTACAGTTTAGGAGAGAGTTTGTAATTTGCAATCTCTGTTCTTTTGTCTTTTTTTTTAAAGTTGGTAGTTTCATTTCTTGTTCATTTGCATTGACTACTTGTCATTTTACTTGTTTGCTAAGCTTACTATAAACATTAGGGCTCGTTCACACGAATGCTTTTTGCGTTCCATATACAGGTAGTTTTTTACGGTCCGTATACGGTCCGTATACAGAACCATTCATTTCAATGGTTCCGCAAAAAAACGTAATGTACTCCGTATGCATTCCATTTCCATATTTACATTTTTCCGTTCCGTTCGAAGATAGAACATGTCTTATTACTGCCCGCAAATCACATTCCGTGGCTCTATTAAAGGCAGAGGGTCCGCTAAATAAAACGGAACACATACTGAATGTACTACGCATGTCTTTCATATCCGTTCCGTTTTAGCTGAACCATCTATTGAAAATTCAAATGCCCAGCACAATTTTTTCTATGTAATTACTGTATACTGTATATGCCATACGGAAAAACGGAAAGGAAAAATGGAACGGATAAACGGAACGGAATCGGAAAAACACTTCTGAAAAAAAATACGGAAAAACAGCCCGCAAAACACTGAAAAAGACATACGGTCGTGTGAACGAGCCCTTAGTTGTATGCCTGCTGTACGAGTCAACCCTCTAATTTATATGGGAGCCTTTTGACTTTACCCAGGCAGCAGATGTTGGGGAGATAATTATCAGGCAAATTGAATTTCAACTGTGTGATCCTTTTTTTTCCCCTCTGGAAAATAAGCTTCTGTTAGACGAGCCTCAAAGTGGTTTTCCTCCCCTCATCCTACTGAGAACAAAGTGCTTTCTCAGCTGAGCCATGCAGGCGTGTGTACAAGGGGATAGGGAGAAACTGCTATTGGTCTTACTTCTCAATTATAAAGTGTAAACATGAGCAAATTTTGAAAAATTAGATTTGTCATATTTGCCGAAGTTGGCCAAGAAACTCGATTTATTTCAAATTAATTCCTCACAAATTACTATAAATCAGGTACACCCAGGCCACTCTGACTTAGGGTATGGCCACAAGGAGCGGCCGTGCTGCCGTCGGGTTGTGGCCATGCTGCAGTGAGGAACTGGGTGGCCAATTAGCCCACAGCTGCTTTTCATTTAATAATGAAGACCACACTGTATAGACAGTCTTCATTGTTAATGGCTGCGTGGCACCTTTAAGGCCGAATGCACACGGCCATGAGTGGTCCGTGGTATCCCGGCCTGGAATCCTGCTGAGAGCAGGAGCGCACGGCGTCATTGGTTGCTATGACGCCGTGCACTTCATGCTGCCGCTGCTCTACAGTAATACACTGGTATGATCTATACGAGTGTATTAGGCCCCTTTCACACGACCGAGTATTCCGCGCGGATGCGATGCGGGAGGTGAACGCATTGCACCCGCACTGAATACCGACCCATTCATTTATATGGGGCTGTGCACACGAGCGGTGATTTTCACGCATCACTTTTGCGTTGCGTGAAAATCGCAGCATGCTCCTCTTTGTGCGTTTTTCACGTAACGCAGGCCCCATAGAAATGAATGGGGTTGCGTGAAAATCGCAAGCATCCGCAAGCAAGTGCGGATGCGATGCGATTTTCACGCACGGTTGCTAGGAGACGATCGGGATGGAGACCCGATCATTATTATTTTCCCTTATAACATGGTTATAAGGGAAAATAATAGCATTCTGAATACAGAATGCATAGTAAAACAGCGCTGGAGGGGTTAAAAAATTGTAAATTTTTTTTTAACTCACCTTAGTCCACTTGATCGCGGCCCGGCATCTCCTTCTGTCTCCTTTGTTGAATAGGACCTGTGGTGAGCATTAATTACAGGAATAGGACCTTTGATGACGTCACTCGGGTCATCACATGGTACGTCACATGATCTTTTACCATGGTGATTCACCATGGTAAAAGATCATGTGACGTACTATGTGATGACCGGAGTGACGTCATCACAGGTCCTTGAACTATAATTAATGCTCACCACAGGTCCTATTCAGTAAAAGAGACAGACGGAGATGCCAGGCTACGCGATCAAGTGGATCAAGGTGAGTTAAATGATTTATTTATTTTTTTTTAACCCCTCCAGCGCTGTTTTACTATGCATTCTGTATTCAGAATGCTATTATTTTCCCTTATAACCATGTTATAAGGGAAAATAATACAATCTACGGAACACCGATCCCAAGCCCGAACTTCTGTGAAGAAGTTCGGGTTTGGGTACCAAACATGTGCGATTTTTCTCACGCGAGTGCAAAACGCATTACAATGTTTTGCACTCGCGCGGAAAAAACACGGGTGTTCCCGCAACGCACCCGCACATTTTCCCGCAAAGCCCGTGTGAAAGAGGCCTAAGTGTAGTGCAGCGGCGGCATGAAGCGCACGGCATCATAGCAACCAATGACGCCGTGCGCTCCTGCTCTCAGCAGGATGCCAGGCCGGGATACCACGGACCGCTCACATCCGTGTTCCACAGCCATGTGCATTCGGCCTAAACAGGGGCTGTTGCTGGTATGGAGTTTGGCTGCTTAGCTTGTAGGGACAATATGAAAATTCTTGCCTGCTCACGGTTAGGGGTGGCTAAGATGGGGTGTCCCTATTTCTGGTCTCAGAAATTTAAATTTTTTTGCATTAAACCTCAAAAAGAAATGGGCTGGCTCACTGCTAGAACTTTTGGAGGAAGGATACTGTACTGGCTCCGGTTGCAAAATTAGATTCCCCAGAACGTCTTCACTTAAAATCCATCCATTTTATTCCATGTCAAATGTAAAATTAAAAACAAAACAAAAACAAGGTCTATATTTCTCGGAAAATGCTAAAACCCGAGGAAGAGTGATCAGTGATAGAACAGTCACAGTGGAAGGTAAGCAGGACATGCCCAAGAGAAAACTGTTCTGCCCACAGCTATCTCTCCTGATCCCCCCTCATACACTTGCATGCTTGGCTGTTGAGACTGAAAGAGGGGATAATGCTCTTTCTGTGAGAACAAAAGGATCGAGTATGTTGAAATTCAATATACCAGACCCTTTTGACCTCCTAAGAAATGGAGGGTCCCCACACACATTAGATGGTTAGCTAATCCCATTGAAATATGCAGCAGGCACTGATAATAATCATGTTCAACTATGACTATTAAAGGGAACTTGTCACCATGGAAATGCAAATTAATTTGCAGGCATATGTTATAGAGCAGGGGGAGCTGAGCAGATTTATATATAGTTTTATGGGGAAAGATTCAGTAAAACTTGTACTTCTTTCATTTACAGTTCTGTTCATTCTGGGCTTTGAAGTCAAGGAGGCGGTCCTATCAGTGATTGACAGCTATATCTGTGTACACAGCCATAGAGGGAAGGCTGTCAATCACTGATAGGACTGCCTCCGTGAATTTAAAGGGAACCTGTCACCTGGATTTTGTGCATAGAGCTGAGGACATGGGTTGCTAGATGGCCACTAGCACATCCGCAATATCCAGTCCCCATAGCTCTGTGTGCTTTTATTGTGGAAAAAAAAAAGATTTGATACATATGCAAATTAACCTGAGATGAGTCCTGTCCCTGACTCATCTCACATACAGGACTCATCTCAGGTTAATTTGCATATCTATCAAATAGTTTTTTTTACACAATAAAAGCACACAGAGCTATGGGGACCGGGTATTGCAGATGTGCTAGCGGCCATCTAACAACCCATGTCCTCAGCTCTATACACAAAATCCAGGTGACAGGTTCTGTTTAAATCCCAGAAGGAGCAGGAAATTCAATCAATGAAATTACAGTTTATAAATACCTAGGACAGACACTCTGCATTTGAAACCATCCAAATGAGATATATATTTTGTATAGGTAAATGGTATTTAATATTATACAGTCATATAAACATTTAATTAATTAAAAACAGTTTATGCTGAATATTTTCCCATAAAACTAGATCTCACTCTGCTCAGCTCCTCCTGCTCTATAACATGCTGCCTTCAGCTCAGACACCATGTTCATCCTGACAGGTCCCCTTTAAATGAAGACACTTGGGCCCACTTACTTTTTATACATTAAAAGGTGGAAGTGTACAGTCTAAAAAATTCAAATAGTCGGGCCCCTCACAGGGATTATACTTACCCCACTCCCCTCGCTGCTCCTGGTCTCTGCACCGCCGCTGCTGCTTCTCCTCATGTGCTGCCAGGGGGGGGCGGGGCAGCCAATGTCTGGCGGGGATGGGGATGAGCCTCCCTAGCGTCACCCGCAATGCTAGGGAAGCTCGTCCCCATCCCCACCTGCAATTGGCTGCTCCCCCTGACACTGGATGTTTTCATCCTCCCACGGGGAGAAGCAGCAGCGGCGGTGCAGGGACCAGGAGCGGCACAGGGAGTGGGGTAAGTATATTCCCTGTGAGGGACCCGACACATGAGGGGGGGCAGTTATTGATATTGGATATCCCCTTTAATGATGCTGCAGACTGTATGTATTTGTAACTGAAATGAATCAGGTCCGAAATGAATTTCAAGAAATTTGCTCATCTATAAGCTTTACCTTTAAAAACCCATTTGACATATATAGTAATTTATGTAATAGAGGGCAAGTGTATTTTTATTTTTTTTTTTACCATAAAAGGCATCAGAATTAATACATCTAGACAACCTGGCACTGATAGTAAACATATTATAACTAGCCTGATTAGAATTGCGTCTCTCCTTCGTTGTGATCTATCCCAGTGAGATTGGTGATGCTACATATGCAAAGGTGAATGTCATATGAGGTCAATGTCGATGTGAACAAGGTCATACAATTAATATAGAAAACATGCCATCTCCTGTGGACTAGATTACTGATAAATACTGCTTGTAATTGCACAGATGCAGAGCTATATTCATATAGATAAATCACCGCTAATAAGTGATCTTTTCTAGTCCCATATTCTTCTTACAGCCTTCTGCCCTGTGAGTTCATGCTGCTGTTGTCATTACACTATCATTTCCAATGGGACACTATAATATCCTTTAATGCAAAATGAAATGATAAATGCAACATAAATCAGTGGTCTCTGGAGGCTCCTCAGGACTTCTCAGCTATATCTAGGTTTTCAGTTGCTGTAACTGAAACCTTTTTATCAGTGCACAGTCAATTAGAAGTTCATTGAGAATCAATTTCAAAGTCTCACTTGTGATATAAATATAGATTAGGGACCAGTCAGACTGATTATTTCTGTAATGGAAAATTTCATTGATTAATTAAAAAGATTATTTTTTTAACAAATGCATTTATATGGACAGGTCCAAGGTATGGAATAATCCATTGTGCTTATAGTAAATAATAAATCATAACACTGAAATGTGTAAATAACAACAAACCAGTGTATCCAGATTAATAGACCCTGTGACAACTCAGGGTCAATTACCTCTCCAGGATCGCCGTTTTCTCAGCTTAGTCGGTTGGCAAACCTCAAGAAGTCACTCCAACACCGCAGATTTGCGTGCAAACTGGCCGCAACCTGCTTTATTGTCACTTTTACAGCAGTCAAAACATAAATCATCAACATAAATTCTCGACCGTCTGGCCACTGACTACACAGTAGTTTTCCCTCTCTATTGGGATCTGGGTTTACCACCCAGCTTCCCAAAACACCACACAGTGCTTACCCTACACAGGGTTAGAGGGTCCTGGCTCCCACAGGCCTTGGCACAGCATGCTTCGTCCCCAGATGGGGGGCCCGGATTGAGGAGCCCAGCCCACATTTACCTAAGCTCCTCAGCTGGCTGCTAATTACCTTTATTACCACCGTGGCATATACAGAGGAAAAATACTATTTTCCAAGCCTTTTTTCTTCTCATCCAGCTTCCTCTGGGTGAGATAAACCATTTTAATGGCCCTCATATGGCTCTCAGGCAGCTCCACTGCCACAACCCCAAGAGCCGACAATCTAAAAGCACAAATGCCCTCTGCTTGGCATTGATGGTCTTCAGGCCCAACCCTTTCACCTCACTCCCAGGTTTTCTGTACAGAGGGCCAAGGCACTACATGGGAGATCATTACAAATATAATAGAGCTGAGTTTATTGCGTGCAGCATAGCCAAGTTACTCAACAATGCATTTGGCCATAAAAATGTATTTTCCTTGGTTGAACATATAATTGAAGGTAAGGACCTTTTTACATTGTATCCTAATAATATGTTTTATCATATATACCAGGAAAAGTCCTGGTGCACCCATTAAATGGATCAAAAGACCCTAAACCCTAAACTGAGGCGAGTGTGTATGTATTTAGTGAAGTTCAGAGACATAGCTGTTGGTCAAATGAGCGTTCAGCCAACAGCTATTGAAGGTGTATGGGCACTTTAAGGGGGTTTTCTGATAAATATCCATAGTTAGCTTGTTTAACTGCTTTTTGATTTCCCAAGGACGTGGACTATGAATGCAGAGCCACTTGACTGCTGGGATCAGGGAGTCAAAAGCCCTGTTCTTAAGGTTGGTAGGGGAGAATGCACACCCATTGAATATCAGGGCACTAAATTGCTCTTCTTTCCTGATTTTGCGCGGCAGACCCAGGAAAAAAGAAGAAACTACATAGAGATAAAGAAATGCTTGGCGGCTAAGGAGATTAAATACTCCCTACAGTATCCAGCGAAATTAAGAGTAATCCATAACGGGACTTCCCTTTTCTTTGAGACACCACAACAAGCGTTAGATTGGATGGATCAAATAGGCATTTGAAATTGCGCACTATTATGATTGAAGGGATGGATGGGAGGGGGGGCTAGGCTGGGGGAGAACGGCCGGAGGTTAGAGGTTCGCTGATTAGTTCGGGCGGATCAAGGGAGAGGGGGGGGCGGGAGGGAAGGGGAGGGAGGGAACCCAGCAGGGAGGGAGGGAACCCACCTTGCAGGAACGGGGTTTGTTTTTGTTTTTCCTTTTTTGGTTTCGTTTTCTTCTTCTTTCCTTTGTTGTGATTGATGTCCACTAGAATTGTAGCTTGGAACGTCAGAGGGCTCGGGGAAAGAGTTAAAAGGCAAGCGATCATGGATGCATTAAAAAGATATCTTCCAGCAATTATCTGTATAGTAGAAACTCATCTAACTAAAGAAACCTTGTCCCGTCTGACAACGGGATGGCAGTCTCAATCGTATCATTCCACCTTTAACGGCTCTTCTAGGGGTATCTCGGTTCTTATTCATAACTCCATAGATTTTATCCTTATAAAATCCCAGATAGATGATCAGGGTAGATTCATCTTCTTGCATGGTAAGCTGCATGGCTACAGTTATATCCTCGCTTTTTTCTACATACCTCCGCCATTCTCAATGTACCCACTGCTTCAGTTAATGCTTTTTTTTGAAAAGAGACCAGAATGCCGCTTAATCTTGATGGGGGATTTTAACGCGGTTATGGACCCCAACAAAGATAGATTTACATTAGATGCGGAAAGGGGGAGGAATTTTTGCAATTCCCCGCTGCCTCAGTTCTGTTCAGAGGTGGGAGTGGTGGATATATGGGAACATTTTGGCGGAGGAAAGAGAGTATATTCCTGTGTTAGCAGGGGCGGCAGAGCAATGTCTAGGATCGATTTAGCATTCACCAATGAGAGCAACTTGAGTAATATCCGTAAGATGCGATACGGAGTAAGAACAGTTTCGGACCACTCACCCGTACTGGTTGAGGTTCGCAGCGGGAAAACAAGGATACTAGGGGGCTAGGATTTAAGCTGAATCCATACTGGCTCACTATTATGGACAATCTGCAGCCGATTAAACTACTGATGTCCTCCTTTTGGGAGGTGAATCTCCCCTCTGCCAACATCAATATAGTATGGGATGCTTTGAAAGCATATTTGAGGGGGGTCTTTATAAGTGAGATTGCCGCAGCAAAGAGAACATTTAGGAAGAAAGAGGAGCAATTGGTCAAGATTGCTGCACTCACAACTGAGCGATATGCTAGCCACCCCAATGAGTATAACTGGGAAGAGATGCAGAAGGCTAGCTGTGCTCTGGGGAAATATGTAACAGAGAAAGCAAACCATAGGGTATTTTTTAAGGGGCTCAATTATTTCATTGAGTCTGGACGTCCGGGTAAGCTTTTAGCTAGAATAATTACACAACAGGACAAGAAAAAACAATCTATTATTTCGATCCGTAACGCAGAGGGGGAAACTATTACAGATTTAGAGGGAATTGGGAATACCTTTTTACAATATTTTGCTCAGATATATAGATCCTCCCCAGGCTTGTCATCTGAACTGGCGATGCGGTTCCTGGAGAAAATTCCACTTTCTACCTTAAATGAAGCTCAAAAAGAATATCTGGAGGAGGAGCTGTCTCTCACGGAGCTGCAGGAGGCTCTTGGGTCTATCTCGGGGAACTCATCGCCAGGATTAGATGGCCTTCCATACGAGGTCTATCGCAAGTATAGTGATGTGATTCTCCCCCAGCTGTCAGAGGTTTTCTCCCAAGCAACACAGGGAGGGAGACTACCATACTCTATGATGGAGGCTCTCATTGTTTTAATTCTAAAAAAGGATAAAGACCCGGCAGAATTGAGCTCCTATAGACCAATATCCTTATTAAACACTGACGCTAAGTTACTATCAAAAGTTTTGGCTAGGAGGCTTTCGCGGGTTATGCCCACCATTATCCAACCAGATCAAAATGGCTTCATGCCAAAAAGGGGTACCCATCCCAATTTGCACAGGCTATTTATGAATATTCAGTCCCCGGGGCGTGGTCCCCGCTCCATCCTGTCGCTGGATGCTACTAAAGCCTTCGACAGGGTGGAGTGGACTTTTCTCTGGGAGGTAATGAAAAAAATGGGCTTTGGCCCAAGATTTATGGCGATGGTCCAGCTACTAATAATAATAATTCTCCAGTTGCCAGGATTAGGATCAATGATTCGACGACAGAGAGTTTCACTTTAGGAAGAGGCACCCGTCAAGGCTGTCCCCTCTCCCCTCTTCTATTTAATATTTATATCGAACCTTTAGCGGCTATGATAAGACAGGACCCGAAGGTGGCCGGTTTTGGCATAATGGGGAAGCATGATCGTGTATCCCTTTACTTAGATGACATCCTGGTTTTTATTCATCAAACAGATACCACTCTCCCTCGTATAATGGACCTGGTTGGTCATTTTTCCAAATTGTCCGGACTTGAGATCAACTGGGAGAAGACCGTTCTCCTCCCTATAGATGAGTTGCGAGGTGAATGGAATAATCAGTTAACGATCTCTGATTCAATAAGGTACCTGGGGATAACAGTTTCTGCCAAACCACAGGAATATTTACAACTTAACCTGATTCCCTTGCTGATGAAGCTGAGAGCCAAAATTAAGATATGGCAAAAAATTCTGCCAGCAAGAGCGGACAGAATTTCATTAATAAAAATGGTAGTGCTGCCCCAGGTTCTTTACGTCCTGCGCAACTCTCCTGTATGGATCACAGACAAGTACTTCAGATTGATAGAGCGGATGCTCAATGATTTATTATGGGGGAGGAAGCGAGTGAGACTGAAGGCACTCTATTTTTCCATGCCCTACAATCGGGGAGGTCTTAACCTCCCCTATTTTAGGGGCTATTTTGTGGCCTCCCAACTCTGTCTTTTTAATGACTGGGAAAATAGCCCTTTCTGCAGTAAAGTGGTGAAATATGCAGGTTTCTCTGATTTTTTCACCGTACTGGAATCTGATTATCTATCAAATACACTGAGCGGGTACTCATTTTTTTGCAGAATGGCTATAAAGACTTGGTTGGCCATAAGGAGTTGGTGTGGAGTTAAGGCATCACTTATCTGCACCCCATTATGGCATAACCCAAAACTTTTTAATTTAAATGACTTAAGCTGCCGCCAGTATTGGCGGACCAAAAATGTTCAGTACCTACATCAAGTAGTCAGTGGTGGACAAATTTTGCCCCTCATGGAATTAAGGGCAAATTTAGGTGAGGTGGCTTGGTATGCATACTTCCAATTGAGGTCAGCACTTTCTAGCACTCTGAATAGTCACTTCTTTATTATAGATACTCCTGTATTTCTACATGATTTAATTTGTAAGAAAACTGTCACGAGAATTAAACTATCACACTGTTATAGACACTTAATGGATAATTTCTTTTTGGATGTTCTCTCTCCAGGACAGAGAGCCTGGTCTTCTCTCCTTTCAGAGGTGGGCCCTCCAAACTGGGAGAATATAGGGGAAAGCTTAAAGCTGGTTTCACATAATTTTAACCACATTGTTGTACAATTCAATATTTTGCACAAAATCTATGTGACACCCATATGGTTATATAGAAGAGGACTCAGGGCCTCCTCTGACTGCCCACGTTGTGGTGATTCCGAGGCAGATCACTTACATCTGTTCTGGGATTGCCCAATGGTGAGTAGGTATTGGAGCTTGGTCCAAAAGAACCTGGCGCGTAAACTTAAAATTGTTGTCCCTTTGTCCCCCAGGATATGGGTCCTGGGAGATTTATCTGAGGTTAATTATCAGCCTATAAAATGCCATCTGTTGATTAAGGTGATGTTCTTAGCTAGGCTCCTTATTTCTCGATCTTGGTTTTGTTCTTCTGCCCCAGACTGTAATAACTGGCTGGGCTTGGTTGAGAAAGTGAAAAGTTATGAGAAGATTCTGTACAAACAAAGAGGATCCTACTTAAAGTGGAATAATTTATGGAAAGATTGGGATACGGTTAATTAATTAGGACCCTTCTTTCCTTTGTTGTTTTTTTTTTCCTTTTCCTGCAAGGTGGGGGGGTTGGCGGGGGGGGGGGGGGGTGAGCTGGGGAAAATTCAATTTGTCCGGTCTCTTCTATATGTATTGTATCGGTGAAGAATGTGAAGGTATACTCGAGCACAGGAGGATCTCTAGGACTGTTGGAGGATGGGGGGACCTTCCGGCATTAAATAATGGACGGAATTCTTATTTATTCATAATATCGAGCGGTATATGGGCGGGGGATCGGGGCTTGGGACCTGGGGGCGTCCGGGTATCGGGCGCGACTCGGGGTACGGCTCTTCCCATCAGACATGAGGCTCGACTGCAGGCAGTGATATGACACACGTGGTGGGCGCGCTACTATGTGATCTTTTAATGGGACAGAGTGGGTCTCTGGCTCTGCTTCTTGTCTATATCTTTTTCAACTGCCAGTGACTGCCGAGTGATACTCGACTCGAGTTTCTGCCACATGAGATATTAATGCGAATATACGCGAGGTACGGCGAATCACGGCACTGATATTCAATTCAACCACATGGGGATGAGGCAGTAAAATAAGTGAGTGAGTTTTCTACCACTGTGATAAAAGACTGCTGGACCCCCCTTTCCGTTTTCTGTTTTATGAAATGCTTGCGATTAAAGATCGCTGTAAGCTCGCCTTTCTCACAGCATGTGAGTATCAAGCGATCGACCAAATGAGTGTCAACCCTGCCGATAGTGCTTACCCGTGTCTGGGGGGGGGGCGTGCGCGAGGCGCGCTCGCTGCTTGGCGGCTGTCTGGACTTCAGGCCTCCTATCCCTGCCGCTTATTGAGAACTTGGGCTAAACGAGATGTTTTGTCCATCTGTTTTACTAAGTTTTGGATGTCGGGTGAACCCTGCCATCCTCCTCAGTAGGAGACCTCCACTTGATTTTTAAATGTTCACATAATTACGGACACTTGTATGCAATTATTGTTAATTATGTCCATAGATTAGAATTGACGGACTTATGGACTTTATATGTAATATGGATATAAATTTTGTATTATAATAATAAAAAAATATTTTATAATAAAAAAAAAAGGTTGGTAGGGGATCTAACAGTTGTAACCCCACAGATAATATTTTCATTGTTGCCAAGTGATTAATCAGAAAACCCCTTTAATTTTACCAGAATGTAAAAGCTGTTGTATGAAATTAGAAGGAAAGAGAAAGCATGTTATAGTGCCCATTAAAAGGGCAAGATTTCAACATCATTCTATGAGCAAGAGTGGTGATGCGTCCGGGAAAAAGTATCCCCTTACTTCTAATCTTGTACAATCTGTTTGATTATTTTTCTTCACAGAATTTAAGCCCATCAACATTTGTAAGACATTTGGCTGAGTCTCCTTGAGCAGCCGCAACTTCGCCAACCTCGGCAGCCAATGGCTAAACCAATTTAAAAATGATATCTCAACCCTGGATCTTATACAGCCATTGTCTGCTGAAAGTGGGCAAGGTGACAAGGTTTTGCCAAAATGAAACCCAACCTTCTAACTCTGCACTGTCAGAGGTAGTTCACATAATCACAGACCTGGTACAGGAGGTTACGGTTACTGTAGAACCCACTATTACTATTGCGGGCAGACTAGTAGCACTATTCCTATGTGGAGGGAAAATCTGTATGGCACTGTTGTTTCTGTAGTATAGTATCTGAGACCATTGGGACCACAGCGGGCACAGTATTGGGAGTAGCAGCAGACAACAATGTTGGGGGACCAGGAGGGAAGGATAATGGAAAATTGAGGAAACTAAAATTCTGCCTCGGGCAGCAGAAAAGTAGGGTTCACCCCTTTTCCAACCCTGTTCAAGCTTCTTAACCCCTTGAGAATAAGCACAATATATGAATAGAGATTGTTGTTTCTTTAAAGATGTGTGCGCTTAGGAGAGCAGCAGGTACCATAGCCACCGAGTTTCTGCTTTTTACACAGCAGACACCCGGAGGACATGTCTGTGCTCAGAAATAATGCTGATTACAAACATTTAACCTCTCAGATGCCATGGTGAAATGTGACCACAAAATCTGAGGGACCGTTCCCCAGGAGCACTGTGCTCCCACAGGCAGAACAAAGGAGTTGTTCGATCGTTGAGGTGGGCTTGATCATTCTAAAGGCTACAGGGCTACCATAACAATGTTCCTATGGGCTCTTCCCTGTAAATCATTGCAGTGTGGGAGAAGCTATCAGATGATTGTGTTTTCAAGTATCCAAAGGGACTTTAAAAAAGTGTAAACAAAAAGTAAAAGCAGTTTAAAAAAAGGTAAAAAAAATAAATAAAATTCAAATCACCCCCTTTCCCATATTAAAAATAAATAAACAATAAAAAATAAAGATCATTGGCATCACCATGTGCCAAAATGCCCAAAGTATAAAAATATAAAAGGTGAACCGGATAACAGAATAAAATCAAAATGACAGGTTTTTTTTGTGGCGTCTCAGAAAAAAAATAGTAATTAAAAAGTCATATGCTCTATAAAATGGTATCAATAAAAAGTACATATCACCCCGCAAAAAAAATAAGCCCTCACGCAGCTCTGTAGATACAACTATTATAAAGTTATGGGTGTCAAAATATGACAATACAAAGAGAATTTTTTTTTTTTAATTATTATTATATATTTTTTTTAAGTATAAAAAAAAATCTAGAAAATGTGGCATTACTGTAATTGTACTGTCCCATGAAATAACAGTAATATGTCAGGTTTACAGCACAAGGAAAGCCGTAAAAATGAAACCAATAAAACTATGGTTGAATTGTTTTTTTTCCAAAAGCACCCCATTTGGATTTTTTTTTTATAGCTTCTGACTGCACTGTATGCTATTTAAAATGGCACCATTAGAAAGTACAACTTGTCCTGCAGAACATAAAGCCCTCATATGGCTAATACGAATTGAAAAATAAAATAATTACAGTCTGGGGAAGGCAAAGAGTAGAAAATGAAAACATAAAAGCCAAAATTGGCCTGGTCCTTACTAGTAATATCAATGTGTCATATAAAGCTATGGGTAAACGGATGGTAGCATGGTCAAACTTTTTTTTCTTTTTATTAAAAAACAGTCCACAAATTTTCTATTTTTGGTGGCAGATGCCTTTTTCTGTCTTCCGACCTGTAAAACAGTGGACGTCATTTTGAGTGATTCATCCGAATCACAAACGTTCTGAATTTACTAGAATCAGAACTTTTGGAGAAATATGAAACAAATTTTATTTGTTTAGAATCAGTTTACTCATCTCTACTTCTGGCTCGTTGTCAGTATGTCATTAAATCTCTGAATGAAGATAATTCAGTACTTTTACCTGCAGTTCTATGTAAAACTCCACAATATTGATACTTTAAGATGTGGCAAGAAATAAATTCAAATCTAAAAAACATGGCAAATTCCGCAACTGCTACATTGGTACCTAAATTTCATAATAGGTTTTGACGGTTATAACGGATATGCACAATGTTACATCATCATCAGTAATCATCTTCAAAAAGAAGATGATTAGATTAGCTTGGAACTTTATTTGAAATCAATTTCTTTACGCAGCTCAGGAAAACGAGAATGCAATATTTATGCTGCTTCTTGTCAGTCATAGGTGAAAATG
Source organism: Bufo bufo (assembly GCF_905171765.1). Lineage (NCBI taxonomy): Eukaryota > Metazoa > Chordata > Amphibia > Anura > Bufonidae > Bufo > Bufo bufo. The sequence continues at coordinate 690,060,154 of NC_053389.1, read as the reverse complement.
GGGAAGGAAATTGCATGTTTGTGGTGAGGGTTTATAGAATTACAAAGGCTTCCATTATAAGAAGTCAGCAAAAAATAAGCATTGCAAAAACTGACCAAACAATGCACTTGCACTGAGGTCAGCAGACCAAGAACAAACAGAATCAATACAAAACCAACTATAATTTAATCATCTCCAAGTCTGATGCTTGTCTGATTTTATTAGTATTTTCAAAGCTTATATATATTTTTTTTATTACATTTTTTTGCAGACTTCGCATCATTAGACTTGTTGACCCAATATTCTGAAGGATCTTCTCTACTTAAGGATATTGATGTAATTATGGAGGATATTCAAGCAAAACTCTGGCTGCGTCAACATCTCGTTTAGGTGGAACTTCGACGTAAGTCTCAAATTAAAGTGACACTTAAACAACTACCCTAATAGCAATCTCTTAATACAATGTTATATGATGTTACATCATTCTCTATGCCGTGTCATCACCTCGTAATCATAACACATAGCAGTGGAATGAATGGATGCTGATGCTGGGAACAAAGGATGTGAAAGGTCACTCTATTGCAAAATGTATATATTTTTTTTTAACGGGGAGAGTTTTATTCTACAGAAAACCACAAAAATATAAATTGTACATCAGGACAAGTTGCACAGAATGACTATTTGTGTGTTCTTCACCAGCAAAGCCGGTAGCATTGCTGTTGCATCTCTGATAGGAAACAGTTCTTGAATAAGGTTCCTAGTAGAGATGAGCAAATTGATTTGTTAGAACCAAAAGTTTGACCCGAGAGATTCCAGGCATTTAATACACGTTGTTGCTGATTTGGACAGAATTTTAGGAAATTCAGTCATCTCTGGAACTTCCTAGCACTACATTTAGAGATTGCTCCATTGATATCAGTGGGAAGAGATTAGTCAAAAAGTGACACAAACCACCTCTGCAAACCACAAAGATACTGTACGCAAAGGTTAAAAAAAAAAAGCAGGGAGTCAGCAGTTTTGACCATGCTAAACTAGTGACAGCACTAGGTAGGGGCTGTCTAGAGAAGGATAATTATATCTTTTGTGGAGTTTTAATTGTAAGGGGTAGCATGAATAGTGTTTTATTCTCCCAGATTCTGCTCCTTAAATGAAATGGAGACAAAGCTTGACTGCGAAGTGCTTTCTGATCTCTGTATTAAGCTGTTTTACAGACCTTTTCCTCTTCTTTCAGTGACAGCTGTAGCATCCAGGAGACCAATAGAACTGTCACTCACAGCAAAGGGGAGGGGCTGGGAAGAATCTCGGTGCAGTGGAACTTCACAGTAAAGCTTCACCTCCATTGCACTTAAGGAGCAGAATATGACAGAACTGCTGACAGAGTCTCTTTAATCATGCATGGCCGCCGCGTTTTTACGTGAGAGCCGTGGGCCTGCTCTAACAGCCTGGACCGGCAAGAGTGCTGATCTGGGCTGTTTAACAATTTACAGGCTGTGGGCAATGGCGCCCAACACATGTAAAGTAGTGACAGAGGGAGCGGACTCCCTCTGTCTCCCATCGGCACCCCGCAAATGCAATCGCGGGGTGCCGATGTGTGTGAAAGCTGACTGAGGTCTATGAAGGCCCCAAGCCTGCCTTGATTAGTTTCCAACAGACTGTGCCTCTCTGGCGCAGCCTGTTGGTCAATGTCAGAATAGCACTGATATTAAAATGCAATGCACTATAGGGATAGTGCATTGCATTTTAAAAGCAATCAAAAAGTTGTGTGTTATAGTCCCCTTGTGGGAATATTAAGTGTTAAAAAAAAATAATAATAATAATTTATTCAATAAAAAAATCCCATTTAAAAAAAATGACGCTTTTTTTTCCATTGAAAATACGCTTTTCAATAAAAGAAAAGCAAAAAGAAAAAAAAGGTTCCCAGATTTTTGGTATTGCCACGTCTGTAACGACCTGGACTACATAAAAATCATGTAAATTATCCTGTACGGTGAACCTAAAAAAAAAAAAAGGCACAATTGCTAATTTATTCTGAGTTGCCACCAAAAAGCATAATAACAAGAGATAAAAAAGCGTAATTTGCTCCAAAACTATACCAATGAAAAATACAAGTCGTCCCGCAAAAATCAAGCCCCCACACAACTCCATAGAAATAAAAATAAAAATGTTATGGGTCTTGGGAAGCCGCCATGCAAAAATATTTTGTTCTCTACAAAAAAAAAGGGGTTTATTGCGAAAAAGTACTGACCCAGAGGATAAAGATATTATTATTATTATTATTTATTATTATTATTATTATTATTAAAGCGCCATTCATTCCATAACGCTATACATATGAGAAGAGGTATACATACATAATACAGACAATTGCACTAAGCATGAACAAGACGAGTTACAAACTGGTACAGAAGGAGAAAGTGGCCTGCCCGTGAGGGCTTACAATCTACATGGCATGGGAGAAGGACACAGTAGGGGCAGGTGAAGTTGGTCATGGCGGTATAGAGGCAGCAGGGTCACTGGTTGTAGGCTTGTCTGAAGAGGTGGGTTTTTAGGTTTATTTTGAAGGATTCCACTGTAGGTAAGAGTCTGATATGTTGGGGTAGCGAGTTTCAGAGAATGGGGGATGCACAGGAGAAATCTTGGAGGCGATTGTGGGAAGAGGTGATAAGAGGAGAGGAGAGAAGGAGGTCTTGTGAGGATCGGAGATTGCGTGTGGGAATGTATCAGGAAAGTAGCTCAGAGATGTAGGGAGGGGACAGGTTGTGGACAGCCTTGTATGTATTTGTTAGTATTTTGAACTGAATTTGTTGGGCAATGGGGAGCCAGTGAAGGGATTGGCAGAGGGGAGAGGCAGAGGAGTAACAGGGTGAGAGGTGAATTAGTCAGCCAGCAGAGTTGAGGATAGATTGGAGAGGTGCGAGAGTGCTAGATGGAAGGCCACAGAGGAGGATGTTGCAGTAGTCTAGGCGGAAGATGATGAGGACATGTACAATTAGTTTTGCAGACTCAAAGTTGAGAAAAAGGTGGATGCGGGAGATATTTTTGAGTTGGAGGCGGCAGGTGGTGGAAAGGGCTTGGATGTGTGGTTGGAAGGAGATGGCAGAATCCAAGGTCACTCCAAGGCAGCGGACTTGGTTGGAAGAGTGTGCAGCCATTAATCATGATAGATAGGTCTGTTGGGGGGGGTTGAGCAGGGTGGGGGAAAGATGATGAATTCTGTTTTGTCCATGTTAAGTTTTAGAAAGCTAGAGGAGAAGAAGGAGGATATGGAAGATAGGCATTGTGGGATTCTGGATAGTAGGATGGTGATGTCAGGGCCAGAGAAGTAGATTTGTGTGTCATCAGCATAAAAGTGATACTGAAAGCCATGGGATTCTATGAGCTGTCCCAGGCCGAAAGTGTAGATAGAGAAGAGCAGGGGTCCCAGGACAGACAGAGAGGGAATGAGATGAGGAGGTGGTGTAAGAGTGGGAGATGAAAAATGTCCGTTCTGTGAGGTATGATGTGATACAGGAGAGGGCCAGGTCAGTGATGCCAAGAGATGTGTCACTTATTTAGACATATTTGTCTTCCTTTATATTCCCTCCCATACTGCCTCACTTTGCGGTTTATACTACTTCCTGGATGAAGTGTTCACTGCTGGAGGCTGCGTCTGCTGTTTGCTCAGATAAGTCCATTACTTTATTGTGTTTGCTTGCTGGCTTGATTCTAGGTGACCCTGACTCCCTCCGTATTAAGTGCAGGGAGCCGGTGGTCGTGTCCCCTCACTATTATAGGGTTTTCAGGTGTCACACAGGCTTAGGTACATGGGCATGCAATCATCTACCATCGAGACCCTTGTATGTGCATAGCAGTCAGGGAAAGCTCTTAGGGTTTTATAGGGCTCATCTTATAGCTCCTTAGTTTGGGATCAAGCCAGTCGCTCGTTTATGTATAAGTTCCAGCTATCTGCAAATCTCATCCATGACAGATAGATAGATAGATAGATAGATAGAATGGAAAGATAGAATTTAATGATAGATAGATAGATAGATAGATAGATAGATAGATTATTGTAAGATATGCTGCTGGTTATAATAATTTACTATCTAATTAAGAGACTATAAAACTGAGCTTACAAGTAGAGAATTGTTTATTTTCAGATTACCAAAATGAGACATTTGAGCAGTATTCTTCTAATGAGTATATATGCAGTTAGGATGTTGAAGGATAAATGATTTTCTCTGCAGTACAGTCAAAAGCACAGCTATGCAATACAATAGTAAATTTACATTCTCAGAGCCTCCTGCTGAGCACTATATCTTCATGCATAGCTAAACTCATCCCTGCATCCATCAAAAGTCAGCAGAAAACACATAATAGTCCTCTAGAATGTAAAATATTAAAACTCTGACTAGAAAGTTAAAAAGATTCAAATAAGACTTTTGATACATGTGAAATTACCATAATAAAAAGAGTATTTTGTGCACTCACTGATGTATAATTCATCACCAGCTTACCATCTGTAACATGAAGGATTACATATAAATACATCTCTTCAATAGATAGGCGTTTGCTGCTTCTTTAATTATTTTTAAGGGAAGTATCAGAGACTATATAACCCTTTTACAACAGTCTGCGCAGACCTACCTGAAGAAAATACACTATGTGTGTCTCTGTCTATGTGCATCTATATCTATCTATCTATCTATCTATTAGTGTTGTGCAAGCATGTGCGGCTGAACACAAATTTTTCTCGAGCATCGCGATGCTTGGCACATCGTGGTGTTCGGCCGAATACCGTGTGTGCTCGAGCGTGATGCTCGAGTCTCCTCTCCGCACATTTGTTGGCTACTGGCATTACAGTGATTGGCAGGCCGGAACACGTCATCCAATGACACGTGTTCGGCTCAGTCTTAGTCAGGGAGAGCTGTAGAGCAAAAGGGAGAGATAGTGTGGGTAGTGATATAGGAATATTTATTCTTTTATACTTATTATAGACCCAAAAGTCCTTTTAAGGACTATTGTTGTGTGTGGCAGCAACATATATTTTTAGTGCAACCTGTGCTAAAACGCTAAAACTTGTTAGAGACCCAAAAGTCCTTTTAAGGACTGTAGTTTAGAGTTGAGCGAACACCTGGATGTTCGGGTTCGAGAAGTTCGGCCGAACTTCCCGGAAATGTTCGGGTTCGGGATCCGAACCCGATCCGAACTTCGTCCCGAACCCGAACCCCATTGAAGTCAATGGGGACCCGAACTTTTCGGCACTAAAAAGGCTGTAAAACCGCCCAGGAAAGAGCTAGAGGGCTGCAAAAGGCAGCAAGATGTAGGTAAATCCCCTGCAAACAAATGTGGATAGGGAAATGAATTAAAATAAAAATAAAAAAAATAAAAATGAACCAATATCAATTGGACAGAGGTCCCATAGCAGAGAATCTGGCTTCACGTCAGCAGAGAATCAGTCTCTTCATGCCATAGCAAAGAATCTGGCTTCATGTCAGCAGAGAATCAGTCTCTTCATGCCATAGCAGAGAATCTGGCTTCGTGTCAGCGCAGAATCAGTCTTCATGTCATAGCAGAGAATCAGGCTTCACGTCACCCACCACTGGAACAGGCCACTGTCACACATTTAGGCCCCGGCACCCAGGCAGAGGAGAGAGGTCCCGTAACAGAGAATCTGGCCTTATGTCAGCACAGAATCTGTCTTCATGTCATAGCAGAGAATCAGGCTTCACGTCACCCACCACTGGAACAGGCCACTGTCACACATTTAGGCCCCGGCACCCAGACAGAGGAGAGCGGTCCCGTAACAGAGAATCTGGCCTTATGTCAGCGCAGAATCTGTCTTCATGTCATAGCAGAGAATCTGGCTTCACGTCACCCACCACTGGAACAGGCCACTGTCACACATTTAGGCCCAGGCACCCAGGCAGAGGAGAGAGGTCCCGTAACAGAGAATCTGGCCTTATGTCAGCGCAGAATCTGTCTTCATGTCATAGCAGAGAATCAGGCTTCACGTCACCCACCACTGGAACAGGCCACTGTCACACATTTAGGCCCCGGCACCCAGACAGAGGAGAGCGGTCCCATAACAGAGAATCTGGCCTTATGTCAGCGCAGAATCTGTCTTCATGTCATAGCAGAGAATCAGGCTTCACGTCACCCACCACTGGAACAGGCCACTGTCACACATTAAGGCCCAGGCACCCAGGCAGAGGAGAGAGGTCCCGTAACAGAGAATATGGCCTTATGTCAGCGCAGAATCTGTCTTCATGTCATAGCAGAGAATCAGGCTTCACGCCACACACCACTGGAACAGGCCACTGTCACACATTTAGGCCCAGGCACCCAGGCAGAGGAGAGAGGTCCCGTAACAGAGAATCTGGCCTTATGACAGCGCAGAATCTGTATTCATGTCATAGCAGAGAATCAGGCTTCACGTCACCCACCACTGGAACAGGCCACTGTCACACATTTAGGCCCCGGCACCCAGACAGAGGAAAGCGGTCCCGTAACAGAGAATCTGGCCTTATGTCAGCGCAGAATCTGTCTTCATGTCATAGCAGAGAATCAGGCTTCACGTCACCCACCACTGGAACAGGCCACTGTCACACATTTAGGCCCAGGCACCCAGGCAGAGGAGAGAGGTCCCGTAACAGAGAATCTGGCCTTATGTCAGCGCAGAATCTGTCTTCATGTCATAGCAGAGAATCAGGCTTCATGTCACACACCACTGTCACACATTTAGGCCCAGGCACCCAGGCAAAGGAGAGAGGTCCTGTAACAGAGAATCTGGCCTTATGTCAGCGCAGAATCTGTCTTCATGTCATAGCAGAGAATCAGGCTTCACGTCACCCACCACTGGAACAGGCCACTGTCACACATTTAGGCCCCGGCACCCAGACAGAGGAGAGCGGTCCCGTAACAGAGAATCTGGCCTTATGTCAGCGCAGAATCTGTCTTCATGTCATAGCAGAGAATCAGGCTTCACGTCACCCACCACTGGAACAGGCCACTGTCACACATTTAGGCCCCGGCACCCAGGCAGAGGAGAGAGGTCCCGTAACAGAGAATCTGGCCTTATGTCAGCGCAGAATCTGTCTTCATGTCATAGCAGAGAATCAGGCTTCACGTCACCCACCACTGGAACAGGCCACTGTCACACATTTAGGCCCAGGCACCCAGGCAGAGGAGAGAGGTCCCGTAACAGAGAATCTGGCCTTATGTCAGCGCAGAATCTGTATTCATTTGATAGCAGAGAATCAGGCTTCACGTCACCCACCACTGGAACAGGCCACTGTCACACATTTAGGCCCAGGCACCCAGGCAGAGGAGAAAGGTCCCGTAACAGAGAATCTGGCCTTATGTCAGCGCAGAATCTGTATTCATGTCATAGCAGAGAATCAGGCTTCACGTCACCCACCACTGGAACAGGCCACTGTCACATATTTAGGCCCAGGCACCCAGGCAGAGGAGAGAGGTCGCGTAACAGAGAATCTGGCTTCATGTCAGCACAGAATAAGTCTTCATGTCATAGCAGAGAATCAGGCTTCACGTCACCCACCACTGGAACAGGCCACTGTCACACATTTAGGCCCCGGCACCCAGACAGAGGAGAGGTTCATTCATCTTTGGGTTGCACCGCAATATAATGGTAAAATGAAATTAAAAATAGTATTGAATGAGGAAGTGCCCTGGAGTAGAATAATATATTGTTAAGGGGAGGTAGTTAATATCTAATCTGCACAAGGGATGGACAGGTCCTGTGGGATCCATGCCTGGTTCATTTTTATGAACGTCAGCTTGTCCACATTGGCTGTAGACAGGCGGCTGCGTTTGTCTGTAATGACGCCCCCTGCCGTGCTGAATACACGTTCAGACAAAACGCTGGCCGCCGGGCAGGCCAGCAACTCCAAGGCATAAAAGGCTAGCTCTGGCCACGTGGACAATTTGGAGACCCAGAAGTTGAATGGGGCCGAACCATCAGTCAGTACGTGGAGGGGTGTGCACAGGTACTGTTCCACCATGTTAGTGAAATGTTGCCTCCTGCTAACACGTTCCGTATCAGGTGGTGGTGCAGTTAGCTGTGGCGTGGTGACAAAACTTTTCCACATCTCTGCCATGCTAACCCTGCCCTCAGAGGAGCTGGCCGTGACACAGCTGCGTTGGCGACCTCTTGCTCCTCCTCTGCCTTCGCCTTGGGCTTCCACTGGTTCCCCTGTGACATTTGGGAATGCTCTCAGTAGCGCGTCTACCAACGTGCGCTTGTACTCGCGCATCTTCCTATCACGCTCCAGTGTAGGAATTAAGGTGGGCACATTGTCTTTGTACCGGGGATCCAGCAGGGTGGCAACCCAGTAGTCCGCACACGTTAAAATGTGGGCAACTCTGCTGTCGTTGCGCAGGCACTGCAGCATGTAGTCGCTCATGTGTGCCAGGCTGCCCAGAGGTAAGGACAAGCTGTCCTCTGTGGGAGGCGTATCGTCATCGTCCTGTGTTTCCCCCCAGCCACGCACCAGTGATGGGCCCGAGCTGCTTTGGGTGCCACCCCGCTGTGAACATGCTTCATCCTCATCCTCCTCCACCTCCTCCTCATCCTCATCCTCCTCGTCCTCCAGTAGTGGGCCCTGTCTGGCCACATTTGTACCTGGCCTCTGGTGTTGCAAAAAACCTCCCTCTGAGTCACTTCGAAGAGACTGGTCTGAAAGTGCTAAAAATGACCCCTCTTCCTCCTCTTCCTCCTGGGCCATCTCCTCTTCCATCATCGCCCTAAGTGTTTTCTCAAGGAGACATAGAAGTGGTATTGTAACGCTGATAACGGCGTCATCGCCACTGGCCATGTTGGTGGAGTACTCGAAACAGCGCAACAGGGCACACAGGTCTCGCATGGAGGCCCAGTCATTGGTGGTGAAGTGGGTCTGATCCACAGTGCGACTGACCCGTGCGTGCTGCAGCTGAAACTCCACTATGGCCTGCTGCTGCTCGCACGGTCTGTCCAGCATATGCAAGGTGGAGTTCCACCTGGTGGGCACGTCGCATATGAGGCGGTGAGCGGGAAGGCCGAAGTTACGCTGTAGCGCAGACAGGCGAGCAGCGGCAGGGTGTGAACGCCGGAAGCGCGAACAGACGGCCCGCACTTTATGCAGCAGCTCTGACATGTCGGGGTAGTTGCGAATGAACTTCTGCACCACCAAATTCAGCACATGCGCCAGGCAAGGGATGTGCGTCAAACCGGCTAGTCCCAGAGCTGCAACGAGATTTCGCCCATTATCGCACACCACCAGGCCGGGCTTGAGGCTCACCGGCAGCAACCACTCGTCGGTCTGTTGTTCTATACCCCGCCACAACTCCTGTGCGTTGTGGGGCCTGTCCCCCAAACATATGAGTTTCAGAATGGCCTGCAGACGTTTACCCCGTGCTGTGCTGAAGTTGGTGGTGAAGGTGTGTGGCTGACTGGATGAGCAGGTGGAAGAAGAGGAGGAGGAAGCTGAGTAGGAGGAGGAGGAGACAGGAGGCAAAGAATGTTGCCCTGCGATCATTGGCGGCGGAAGGACGTGCCCCAAACAGCTCTCCGCCTGGGGCCCAGCCGCCACTACATTTACCCAGTGTGCAGTTAGGGAGATATAGCGTCCCTGGCCGTGCTTACTGGTCCACGTATCTGTGGTTAGGTGGACCTTGCCACAGATGGCGTTGCGCAGTGCACACTTGATTTTATCGGACACTTGTTTGTGCAGGGAAGGCACGGCTCTCTTGGAGAAGTAGTGCCGGCTGGGAACAACATACTGTGGGACAGCAAGTGACATGAGCTGTTTGAAGCTGTGTGTGTCCACCAGCCTAAATGACAGCATTTCATAGGCCAGTAGTTTAGAAATGCTGGCATTCAGGGCCAGGTATCGAGGGTGGCCAGGTGGGATTTTACGCTTTCTCTCAAATGTTTGTGAGATGGAGAGCTGAACGCTGCCGTTTGACATGGTTGAGATGCTTGGTGACGCAGGTGGTGGTGTTGGTGGTACATCCCATGTTTGCTGGGCGGCAGGTGCCAACGTTCCTCCAGAGGCGGAGGAAGAGGCCGAGGCGGCGGCAGCAGCAGAAGAGGCCGAGGCAGCAGCAGCAGAAGAGGTAGCAGGGGGAGCCTGAGTGACTTCTTTGTTTTTAAGGTGTTTACTCCACTGCAGTTCATGCTTTGCATGCAGGTGCCTGGTCATGCAGGTTGTGCTAAGGTTCAGAACGTTAATGCCGCGCTTCAGGCTCTGATGGCACAGCGTGCAAACCACTCGGGTCTTGTCGTCAGCACATTGTTTGAAGAAGTGCCATGCCAGGGAACTCCTTGAAGCTGCCTTTGGGGTGCTCGGTACCAGATGGTGGCGGTCAGTAGCAGGCGGATTCTCTTGGCGGCGGGTGTTCTGATTTTGCCCACTGCTCCCTTTTGCTACGCTGTTGGCTTGGTCTCACCACTGCCTCTTCCTCCGAACTGTGAAAGTCAGTGGCACGACCTTCATTCCATGTGGGGTCTAGGACCTCATCGTCCCCTGCATCGTCTTCCACCCAGTCTTGATCCCTGACCTCCTGTTCAGTCTGCACACTGCAGAAAGACGCAGCAGTTGGCACCTGTGTTTCGTCATCATCAGAGACGTGCTGAGGTGGTATTCCCATGTCCTCATCATCAGGAAAAATAAGTTGTTGTGCGTTAGTGCATTCTATCTCTTCCACCCCTGGGGAAGGGCTAGGTGGATGCCCTTGGGAAACCCTGGCAGCAGAGTCTTCAAACAGCATAAGAGACTGCTGCATAACTTGAGGCTCAGACAGTTTCCCTGATATGCATGGGGGTGATGTGACATACCGATGGGCTTGGTTTTCATGCGCCATCTGTGCGCTTTCTGCAGAAGACTGGGTGGGAGATAATGTGAACGTGCTGGATCCACTGTCGGCCACCCAATTGACTAATGCCTGTACCTGCTCAGGCCTTACCATCCTTAGAACGGCATTGGGCCCCACCAAATATCGCTGTAAATTCTGCTGGCTACTGGGACCTGAGGTAGTTGGTTCACTAGGACGTGTGGCTGTGGCAGAACGGCCACGTCCTCTCCCAGCACCAGAGGTTCCACTAACATTACCACGACCATGTCCACGTCCCTTATTAGATGTTTTCCTCATTGTTCCCATTCACCACAATTTTGAGAATGGCAAATTTGGGAATGCTTTTTCAACCCAGAACAAAAAGTCTGCTTTTACGGTCACTACAAATAACTTGACCAGCTACAACAGTGCAGATTTGGTTGAATAGAGATGTGAGACCTGTTTGTTTTTGCGCTGTGTGACAGGTATAGGTTTAATCACAGAATCACACTTCTATCAGAACGCTAGCGTGTGTCTTAGGTTTTTCTGAATGACACTATCAATACCTTCAATGTAAGATTTTCTTTTTGGGATAGATTTCAAGTAGGCCTCAAATACCAGAAACTAGTTATTTTGAGAATGGCAAATTTGGGAATGCTTTTTCAACCCAGAACAAAAAGTCTGCTTTTACGGTCACTACAAATAACTTGACCAGCTACAACAGTGCAGATTTGGTTGAATAGAGATGTGAGACCTGTTTTTTTTTGCGCTGTGTGACAGGTATAGGTTTAATCACAGAATCACACTTCTCTCAGCACGCTAGCGTGTGTCTTAGGTTTTTCTGAATGACACTATCAATACCTTCAATGTAAGATTTTCTTTTTGGGATAGATTTCAAGTAGGCCTCAAATACCACAAACTAGTTATTTTGAGAATGGCAAATTTGGGAATGCTTTTTCAACCCAGAACAAAAAGTCTGCTTTTACGGTCACTACAAATAACTTGACCAGCTACAACAGTGCAGATTTGGTTGAATAGAGATGTGAGACCTGTTTTTTTTTGCGCTGTGTGACAGGTATAGGTTTAATCACAGAATCACACTTCTCTCAGCACGCTAGCGTGTGTCTTAGGTTTTTCTGAATGACACTATCAATACCTTCAATGTAAGATTTTCTTTTTGGGATAGATTTCAAGTAGGCCTCAAATACCAGAAACTAGTTATTTTGAGAATGGCAAATTTGGGAATGCTTTTTCAACCCAGAAAAAAAAGTGTGCTTTTACGGTCAATACAAATAACTTGACCAGCTAAAACAGTACAGATTTGGTTGAATAGAAATGTCAGGTCTATTTTTTAGGCGCTGTGTGACAGGCTCAACTTGCCCCTGATGTAATATATGGCCAAAAAATAACCACACTGTTGATGGTTAAATGCACTTGGGTGACACATGCTCAGCCTGCACCAGATGTAGTATATGGCCAAAAAATAATCAGACTGTTGATGGTTAAATGCACTTGGGTGACACAGGCTCAGCCTGCACCAGATGTAGTATATGGCCAAAAAATAATCAGACTGTTGATGGTTAAATGCACTTGGGTGACACAGGCTCAGCCTGCAGCTGATGTAGGATATAGCACAAAATAACCACACTATCGATGGTTAAATACACTTGGGTGACACAGGCTCAGCCTGCAGCTGATGTAGTATATGGCCAAAAAATAATCAGACTGTTGATGGTTAAATGCACTTGGGTGACACAGTCTCAGCCTGCAGCTGATGTAGTATATGGCCAAAAAATAACCAGACTGTTGATGGTTAAATGCACTTCGGTGACACAGGCTCAGCCTGCAGCTGATGTAGGATATAGCACAAAATAACCACACTATCGATGGTTAAATACACTTGGTGATAGCTCGTGCTGGCGCACCACAAGTCACAAAATGGCCGCCGATCACCCCAGAAAAAAAGTGATCTAAAAACGCTCTGGGCAGCCTCAAAAAAGTGAGCAAGTCAATGATAGCACTTCAATGATCCACAGCTGCAGATCGATCACAGAATGAAGTCTTTTGGAGGAGTTAATCTGCCTAATCTCGCCCTAACGTCGCAGCTGCAACCTCTCCCTATACTGATCATAGCAGAGTGACGTGCGGCGCTACGTGACTCCAGCTTAAATAGAGGCTGGGTCACATGGTGCACTGGCCAATCACAGCCATGCCAATAGTAGGCATGGCTGTGATGGCCTCTTGGGCCAAGTAGTATGACGCTTGTTGATTGGCTGCTTTGCAGCCTTTCAAAAAGCGCCAAGAAAGCGCCGAACACCGAACCCGAACCCGGACTTTTATGAAAATGTTCGGGTTCGGGTCCGTGTCACGGACACCCCAAAATTCGGTACGAACCCGAACTATACAGTTCGGGTTCGCTCATCCCTACTGTAGTTGTATCTGGCAGCAATATATATTTTTAGTGCAACCTACGCTAAATAGCTTACAATTGTTTGGCAGCTGCAGACAGCGACATTATCTGCGCTACATCTCCTGTCTAACGTGTGCACAGTCTAAAAATATCTGTGACATCCAGTGTACTTTTTCTGTAGACGGTGTCCCCTGCGGACAGTTACATCTCCTGTATAACATTTGCGTATCCGAAATATCAGTGACATTCAGTCCAATTCTTTTTCTGCTGGTGGCAGCGACATTACCTGCGCTACATCTCCTGCATAACGTTTGCCCATCCTAAATATCAGTGAAATTAATTCAGTGCAATTTTTTATTAGCCGCTGGTGACAGCGACATTACTTGCGCTATAATTCCTGTTTAACGTGTGTGCATCCTACATATCAGTGGCATTCATTCAGTTTCATTTTTTATTAGGCGGTGGTGACAGCGACATTACTTGCGCTATACCTCCTGTTTAATGTGTGCGCATCCTAAAAATATCTGTGTCATTCTGTGTACTTTATTTGTGCATACACTTACAAAACCTGCGCTACTGTACGTGTGATATGCTTCTAAGCATATATACCATTAAATATGTGCAAGGCGAGCAGTATGGGACGGGGAAGTGGCTGCTTATGGTGCACGCAGAGGCCGTGGCCCTGGGCGCGGTGAAACTGTGCCTGCTGCCAGAGCACAAGAAGTACACTCATCCATGATACCTAGCTTCTTGCCCAGTTTGCAGGGCGTCGCAGGACACCACTCTTGAAGACAGAACACTGTGACCAGGTGGTCGGTTGGATTGCAGCAGATAGTGCTTCCAGTCGGTTAAGCACCACCCTGTCTTCCACAAAGTCCAGTCTCAGTAGCCAAGAGTCTGGTCAACAGAATCCTCACCCTGATACTCCTTCCACCCACCATGGAGAATCTTGGCAAACAAGTGATCCCACACTCGGATAGGAGCTGTTTTCATCGCCATTACTTAATTTGGGCCTCTTGCCAAGCCCGCTTGAAAAGGGACATGAGGAGATCCTGTGCCCTGATTCCCAAAGTCTGGACAATCCACAGTCAGAAGAAGATGACAGTGAGGAACGGCAATTAGTGTTTCACTAGGTGGATAATGATGATGAGACAGTTGCCAATAAGTCAATTAGTGTCTCAAGAGGTTGATGATAAGGATGAGACACAGTTGTAAATAACTGAGGTTGTTGTTAGGTCAACAAGACAGGAGGATGACCAGAGTGAGGAAGTGGAAGAGGAGGTGCTGGACGATGAAGTCACTGACTCAAGCTGGGAAGGTGGTAAGCCGAATGAGGACAGCAGTATAGAGGGGGAGGGATCCACAGCACCGCCACAGGCTGGAAGAGGCAGTGGGGTGGCAAAATAAAGAAGGCGGGCCACACCAAACAGGCCTACAACTGTTCCCCGGAGCACTCCCTTGCGGCAATCTCCCTTGCCAAGAGGTAGGTGTTCCGCAGTGTTTTTTTTAGGAAAGTGCGGACGATAAAAGAATTGTCATTTGCAACCTGTGCCGTACCAAAATGAGAAGGGGCGTTAACACTAGCAAACTCACCACCACCAGCATGATCCGCCACATGGCATCAAAGCACTAATAGGTGGACCAAACACCTGGGTCCACAACCAGTGTCTGCGGGTCACACCACTGCCTCCTCTTCCCCTGTGTTAAGTGCCGGCCAATCCACTGTCCAAGACGCAGGCCTGGATGCCTCCGCCATGCACCTGGACCTTCGCAAGCGGTATCAGCTAGCACATTCACTTCTGTGTCCCAGCGCCGTGTACAGATGTCTATAACCCAGGCCTTTAAACGAAAGCGCAAATACCTAGCCACCAACCCACAGACAATAGCACTAAATTGCTGGTCCTGGAAATGCTGCCATTTAGGCTTGTGGACACTGAGACTTTCCGCAGCCTGATGGAGGTGGCTGTCCCGCGAAACTCTGTCCCCAGCCGCCAATACTTTGTATGTGTCCTGTTACATCACCTGTGTCCTGACCAACACAGCTATTGGGAAGGTCCACATAACGACTGACACATGGACAAGTGCTATTGGCCAGGGACGCTACATTTTCCTGACGGCACACTGAGTGAACGTTGTGGAGGCTGGGAGCGAATCGTACCCTGGGATGGCACAGGTGATACCGACGCCAAAGATTGCGGGCCTACTTCCATCAGGGTTTCTGCCTTCACCTACGTTAGTGGCTGCAACCCCCCATTCTCCTCCTCCGCCTCATTCTCCACTTCCTCCTCTGAATTATCATCTTGCAGCACCAGTCAGCCATCAGTCAGTAGCTGGAAGCAGCGTAGCACTGCAGTGGGGAAGCGGCAACAGGCCGTGCTTAAACTGATCTGCTTAGTAGTGTTAAGCGTGAATATTCGAATTACGAATTTTGATTGCAAATATCGGCACTTCGAGAATTTTCAAATATTTAGAATATAGTGCTACGGTATATAATCGTTTTTCGAATACTCAGCCTTTTTTCCATCTGAACACATGATTCCTCCCTGCTTCTTGCTTGTGGGCCCACAAGCAACTTAAGCAGGGAGGAATCATAACTTCAGATGGAAAAAAATTAAGAATATTCTAAAAAGAATATATAGCAATATATTATATGGTGCTATATATACGTTTTTTACCCATGCCTGTATTGATCGCGTTATATTCTCATATTACCTTGCCGATTTTCAAATAAAAAAAAGAGTGTAGAATATAACAATATTCGAATTCGCGAATATTCGACGAATAACACGAATTCGAATATGAACACTGCCGCTCATCACTACTGCTTAGGTGACAAGTAGCACACCGCCGCAGAGCTGTGGCAGGGGATAAGGGACCAGACTGAACTGTGGCTCTTGCAAGTTGCCACTCAACCTACAGCCAGGCATGGTTGTGTCTGATAATGGCCGTAACTTGGTGGTGGCTTTGCAGCTCGGCAAGCTCACACACATACCATGCCTAGCCCACATGTTCAACCTAGTGGTTCAGTGGTTTCTCAAAACCTAGACCAATTTGCCTGAGCTACTGGTGAAGGTGCCCCACGTGTGTGCCCATTTCCGCAAGTCAGGTCTGGCAACGCTGCAGCAGCGGTTGCAATTGCCAGCTCACTGACTGTTGTGCGACGTGAGCACGCGCTGGAACTCAACATTCCACATGTTGGCCAGGCTTTGTGAGCATCAGAGGGCAGTAGTGGAATACCAACTGCAACATGGTCGTCGTCTTTCCAGTCAGCTTCCGCTCTTCACAAGTGACGAGTGGGCATTGATGTCTGACATCTGTGAGGTTTTACTCAGCTTTGAGGAATCAACACAGATTGTGAGAGGTGATAACGCTATTATCAGCGTAAACACCCCACTTCTGTGTCTATTCAAATGCTCGCTGCTCACAATTAAGGTGGACACTTTGCATGTGGAAGAGGTGGAAATGGGGGAAGAAAGTACACAGGGTGATAGCCAGACCACACTCAGTTCGTCTTCTCAGCGTGAATTGGATGATCAGGAGGAGTAGGAGGAGGAGCAGGAGACGGTTGCCTCCGCTACAGAGGGTAGTACCCATGGACGTTTTATTCCATCTGTTCAGTGTGGATGGGTATAAGAGGAAGAATAGGAGGAGGAGATTGAGAGTCATCCTCCTAATGAGGACAGCAAAGTCTTGTCTTTTAGGACTCTGGCACACATGGCTGACTTTATGTTAGGCTGCCTTTCCCGTGACCTTCGCATTGTACGCAATTTGGCCAACACCGATTTCTAGTTGTTAACCCTTCTTGACCCCTGCTACAAAGAGAACTTCTCATCTCTCATTCCTGTGGTGGATAGGACGAGCAAAATGGTGCAATACCAGAAGGTCCTTGTGGAAAAATTGCTCCACAAATTTCCAGCTGACAACTCTGGCTGCAGAGTACGTAGTTCCTTGGCCAACTGAGGAGGGGTGACAAGGGGAACACATAGCAGTTCCAACAGAGGCAGGGCAACACTCTCCAAGGCCTGGGACAGTTGCATGACACCCCGCCAGCACCCTCAACCTTATGCGCGGCCTAGTGTCACAAGGAGGGAAACATTTTGGAAGATGGTTAAGGAGTACGTAGCAGACCATGTCAGCGTCCTCAGTGATCCCTGGGTGCCTTACAACAATAGGGGGCCAGCGTTTAGTCAGAGCGGGTATTTAGTGCTGCTGGGGGCATAATAACTGAAAAGCGCATCCTCCTGTCACTGAAAATGCTGACCGGTTGACTCTTATAAAAATTAACAGGGCCTGGATTGCCCCTGACTTCTCTACTCCACCAAAGGAAAATGGCTGAACATAAAGGCACTCTAAATGTGGCTTTTATGGTATATTGAATACACTGTATTCCCATGCACCCCTTCCACCTCTAAAAAGGGTATATGGTTCAATCTCCCTTTTCTCGTCCTCCTCCTCCATCATATCAACATGTTTATTAGGTTGCCCTCGCTCCTAATGTTTTAGAGGGTCAGCTCAGCAGCAGGCCCTCACCCATAATGTTTTAGAGGTCACCAGCAGGCCCTCACCCATAATCTTTTTGAGGGTCACCAGCAGGTCCTCATCCATAATGTTTTAGAGGGTCAGCTCAGCAGCAGACCCTCACCCCTAAATTTGTACATGGTAAGCTCAGCAGCAGGCCCTCGCCCACAACATTTTTTAGATGGTCAGCATGGCAGCAGGCCCTCACCCCTAATTTTTTAGATGGTCAGCTCAGCATTAGACCCTTACCCCTAATGTTTTAGATGGTCAGATCAGCAGCGAGCCCTCGCCCCTAATGTTTTAGAGGGTCACCAGCAGGCCCTTGCTCCTAATGTTTTTGAGGGTCACCAGCAGGCCATCAATCCAAATTTTTCAAGCGTGTGTATGATGCCCTCCTTTATGTGTATAAAGGGTGTATTGGAGTGCCGGTTCCTTGTAATTTTCGGCAGCCCTTTCCCACTACCTGAACAATTGTACCACAATGTGAATGAAGCTCTCCATTATGTGATATACAGGTTGTATCGGAGTGCCTCTTCCTTGTAATTTTTGGCAGCACTTGCACTTTATATAGAAGTAAATACACAGAAAAGAACAATTTTTTCTCTAAAATCGATTTTATCTTCAGTTTTGTGCGTATTATTGTCAGTCTGTAAAAGTGGCGCACTATTCGGACAACATCGTTCCCAGCAGCGACCTGGCTGGGAGTCCAAGATGAATCCAGACATCCTCCCCTTGCTTTTCCCGAACTTTTTCGGTGGTGTTTTCATCAATTTCTGACCTTTTACTATGAAACAGACATCCTCCCCTCTTCAGAACAGGGGGTGCCTGGTTTAATGCTCGTGTTCTCCCATTGATTTACATTGTGCTCAGGTGCTCGGTCGAGCACCCGAGCATCCCAAGGAATTCCACTCGAGCACCCGAGCACTTTGCTGCTCGACCAACACTAATTTAGATCATTTTCTAAATGATGAATGAGATAGGCTTGCCGGGCCCATCCTCTCAACCATCCATGTCACACCCACTTTTTTAGACCTGGCGTTAGAGGGGAAGAAGTCACAGATTCTTCCCCACCATGGTGTCCGACAGAATTTGAGCCATATATACTCCACAAATGTCAGATGAGAAATTCTGCCAGATGAAGGTGTGCTGCGTTGAAAAATTAAGTG
Source organism: Bufo bufo (assembly GCF_905171765.1). Taxonomy (NCBI): domain Eukaryota; kingdom Metazoa; phylum Chordata; class Amphibia; order Anura; family Bufonidae; genus Bufo; species Bufo bufo. Next base: position 690,041,269 of record NC_053389.1, on the reverse strand, counting down.
TACTATGTGCTGCACATTTAAAGGGGTTATCCAGGTCTATTATGTTTCTCCTTCCCTGTGCTTCCCCTGCCAGACCCTGCAACTTACTAATATACAATACCTGCACTCTTTTTCTGTCTCTTTCTGGAGATCGGGAGAGTGGTCACATAAATGCGCCCTCTATGGAGACTGTATTTCCTATGACATCACAACCAGGTCTCCCATGATCCCCTCTGTCAGAATCCCTGCCGGAATGGCTGTGATTTTTTAATTCTAAGCCACACCTTTAACACCGCCCAATGCATATCTGTACACACACAATACCGCCCAGTTCCCTTGGTGCCCCTCAAAATAGTTATGCCTACATTCTGCCCCTTTACAGTAGTTATGCCCAAACTGTGCCACCTCACAATAGGTATGCCCACTTAGTGTCCTCTCACAGTAGTTGTGTCCGTAATGTCCCCCCTCAAGCTAGTTATTCCCAGAATGTGCCCACACAAAGTATTTATGACCACATTCTGCCCCCACTGTAGATATGTTCACATTCGACACCCATTGTACTGTACAAGACATTTTCAAAATCTCATCTACTTAGTTGGTATGGTATGACACTGTGGATTTTCTGCATGAAAATCTGCTCTGAAAATTCATACTTAATATGCACTGTGAGGGTCTTTGAAGTTAGTTTTAAAATTGGGGTTGCTATGTTAACAATTCTGGGGGTACTTGGTGTGGAGGTGCGACTGGCGGCAACTTTTTTTGCAACATTTAAAAAAAGTCATACTTCATAGATGTGACTTAAAGGGGTATACCAGTAGGTACAAGTTATCCCCTATCCACAGGGCCCCGTACCCCCTGCAGGCCCCTTGCTGCTCCCCTAAAATGACAACACGACTGCTCCATTCATTTCTATGGGAGTTCCGGAGATAGCTGAGCGCTGTCAACCAGCCGCCCTGGTCATTTTAGAGGAGCAGCAAGGTGCCTGTAGGGGCCGGGTATGGGGCTCCTGTTCTTGTGATCATGGGGGTCCCAGAGGTAGGACCCCCACCGATCTGATAGTTATCTTCTATCCCATGGAAAGGGGATAACTTATACCTACCGAAATACCCCTTTAAAAGTGTTCTACTGGTAAAACCTAACCAACTTCTCAATCCACTTCTGAAAGTGGCGTGGGAAGGCGCAGATTGCAAAATGTGTGACTTTTGACACAAGATGTTGCACGTGACATCCCTTGCAATATTTTTACCCCACAAAACTGGCATAGCAGATTTGAAACATGCCCCCCGATGTGCATGTAGACTCAAATCTCGGAAAAAGTCACAATAAGCATAGATTTGTGCGATAATTGAAGTTAAAGAGATAATTCCTTGTTCCTGTGAAAAATTTGTGTATGTAAACTGTACAAATGTTGAAAAATCTTTTTTTATGTTTTATTTTGCTTAATGAAGTCAATTTAGTAAAAATTATATAAAAAAGCTAAATCTAGACCATGGCGATGAAAAGTCCCATCCTACATAGTTACATAGTTAAGATAGTTGAAACAAGACATAAGTTCATCAAGTTCAACTAAGGGATAGGTGGGGATGGGGATTCTCTATGGAAAAAAAACTCAGATGAAGCCACCGGGACCCGGAAATGGAGCAGGATATCAACCTTTGTCAGAGCAATATATTGTTAGTTTTGTTCATGTAATGTATACAGTATATAGTTTTTCACATACAGTGATGCCCCAAGATGTAATGGTCTTAGTATACAATATTTTCAACTTACAATGGTCTTTTTTGGGCTACCAGGCTAAACATTGTACAATGCCTCAGACCCAGATCCAACCAATTAATATGGCTATTTCTCTGGTAAAACGCCTGCACTGGCATTCTACTATCTCCTCTTTAAAATACAGTGTGGTACTACGGGTACATATCCTGTACTGCCCTCTGTCTGAGCTGCTCAATTGGATGTCATGTGAGGACAGCTCCATTTTAGGCCACCTGCACATGTTATGGAAAACGTGCGGTTTGTCCATGCAGATTCCTATGCGTAAACACTGCAGCATAGTACAGTACCAGCAAAGTGTACGAGATTACACAAATCTTATGTACACTTCTGTGCAGAAATTGACCTGCTGTGTAGATTTCCAAATCTACAGCATGTCAATTGTGTGGTTTTACTGCATGGGAATCCACACAGAAAAACCTTAGGTATTCCACTATGTGTGCAGGTGGCCTTATTATTCTTGTACAATGTGTGCTATACAAGACCCTAAAAAAGCTCCTGTCCTCATCATAGAGAGTGATTTACACCTTTCAGCATCTATTCCTGACTGTTATATGCAAGGACTTGCTTCATCTGTCTTAGTTATCTGATTATTTTTCTTAAATCCTAATTTTCTTTTATCCTGGGATGACATGTTGGGGCTTTGGAACCAATTATTGGTTTTCCATACATTTAAGGACTCAAGTTAGAATGGTTTCAACTTACAATGGTCATCCAGGAACCAATTAATATCATCACTTGAGAGACCACTGTATCCTTTTCAAACTTTTAACATAGTAACATAGTTTATAAGGCCGAAAAAAGACATCTGTCCATCCAGTTCGGCCTGTTATCAAGTTGATCTAGAAGAAGGCAAAAAAAACACATGAGGTGGAATCCAATGTTCCCCATTTAAGGGGAAAAGAATTCCTTCCCGACTCCAATCAGGCAATCAGAATAACTCCCTGGATCAATGACCCCTCTCTAGTAGCTATAGCCTGTAATATTATTACACTCCAGAAATACATTCAGGCCTCTCTTGAATTCCTTTATTGTACTCACCATCACCACCTCCTCAGGCAGAGAGTTCCATAGTCTCACTGCTCTTACCGTAAAGAGTCCTCTTCTATGTTTGTGTACAAACCTTCTTTCCTCCAGACGCAGAGGATGTCCCCTTGTCACAGTCAGAGTCCTGGGGATACATAGATGATGGGAGAGATCTATGTACTGACCCCTGATATATTTATACATAGTTATTAGGGTACTGTAGTCCCTCCATTCTAGTTATTACTTTAGTTGCCTTTCTCTGAACTGTCTCTAGCTATGCTATGTCTGCCTTGTTCACAGGAGCCCAGAATTGTACACATTACTCCATGTGTGGTCTGACTAGTGATTTGTAAAGTGGCAGGACTTTTGCTACATATTAAACGCAATCCACCAGCACTGAAAAAATTTTGATTTTTTTTTTTTCCCAGACAACCAGTTCTTTAAATTCAAGATGAGCAAACCAGGCAGGATTCCTGTCATTTTTCAAAAAACTTGAGAAGTGAGAGACAGAGCCTAGTGCTCTTTCTCATTATGGAGAGCCCATGGTACCCCTAGTATGTGTGCACAGTATTGTAAGCCAGGCGATGTTCTTCTGGGTTTCTGGGAAAGATATTCAAATTAGCTTTTCTAATCCTATCTGACACTGGCAGATGTTAGACATGATAATTTGCATATATTTTACCCAGAAATCCAGAGGAGCGTTGTCTGGCCTACAATACTCGGCACATATATCAACTGGCCTCCATAATAGAAATTGTCCCCACCCAGAGGTTCCCCCTAAGGCCTTGCAATTAGAATTGTTGTTCTCATCTGCTTTTCTCTGATTAAGGCCTTTTATTCTAAAAGAACTAGTTGCAGATGAGGGCCTGGCTTAGCTTTTTCTTCTAGCTTTGTTACATAAGCATTTTTCAAAGGCAGGAAAGTATCTCTGCTTGTCTGCTGTGTGAAAATAATGCAATGCTCATTTTGCTGCTGTGTTCTCTTTACTGTTTACCTACTTGCAATTTAAATACTGAATTATTGAATATGGGCATTCCTTCCATGTGAGAATACACAGATTTCACAGGGCAAAACTTGGCATGGTCACTTTGAATCATCTAGTTTCCCAGTATGTATATGTCAAACACTCCCAGACAGCATGAGATGTAAAGCACAACTTTGCACGGTGTATTAAAAAACTGTCTGCCTACAATCACCACAAGGAAGAGCTCAGCGCATAGGTATTTATACAGTTAGCATTTAAATCAGTGGCAGCTGTAAAAAAGCTTTATGTAGTGTACTTTTCCTAGTGGGGGCTACAGGAAAACATGGTGGATTTTTTTGGGCAAGAGAAGAAGTTCAACACTGGGTCACACCAGGCCCTATAGCAGTTGCACGGTCTGCCTCCAAGGTAGGTACACCATTGGAAAATACTGTGCCTTATGAAGGCCTACTGAATGCCTACATGCCTGTAAATTGGGCCCACAGAGACTCTGTGGTAAAAGATTATTCTTTCATTGGGCACAAATAAGAAATTAAGGTTTCAGTTGTCCACACACTGAAACTTTCTGTAGTACCTAACTCACCAATGTTGAATGTGTTCATTGAATAAATTTAATTTATGACATTCTTTATTTGTCTTGATCAATGCTCTCATCTATTAGTAGAGATTGTTTTCTATCACAGATGCTGAGCAATAACCACAAAGTTAAATTCAGAGAAGAACATCACTTGCCAAATGGAAACCGGGATGTACAGTATAAGGTTTCACGGAAATGGTTGCATAATTGAGATTAGTGATTAGGATAAAATGCATATCTCAGGGAATCTGGGTTCCAATAACTCTACAGTAGTTCATTTTAGTTACGAGTCCATTATGTCTTTTATTGTGGACATTAGAGAGGCTAACCAACAGTACTTCCCTGTGGTGATCAGTCAAGTTAATATACTGTAAGAGATGGGAAACATAAGGACAAATGGCTTGGATCCCTTCTGTGGGGTGAATACATGTATCCTCCTTAAGAAACATAAGGTTCTATGCTGATGATGTTATTAAACCAGGCGTATATGTTGCATATTGCTCCTATGTAAACACAACTGTTTTAGAGCTGTTTAGATATTGTCCTAGTTTTATGATAATTCCTCCATTTTCCTACCTGTTATAAAGCAATCTATTGAGAAAAAAGGGGTTTGGACAGATTGATATGACGTAACCTTCAATCTTTTACTGAATTACTGAACTGTGATGTGAGGATGTGGAATTTTCACCAAAAAAGGATTGTGTATTTTGGAATTCTTACTACCTTTCTTCTCCTTTGATGTATCATTTCGAAAGTGTCACAATGTAGGGGGAGGGGAGATACATAGAAAGACAACAGAAGGAAAATGACCAGAAACTAGGCCTCACGGCTAGGGTAAGGGAAACGGTCACCACTTAGGAAAAAATATATATGTGGTAACCCTTTAAAACATAACCTTTATTCAATCAATCAATAAAATAAGCCACACCACTGTGAATGGTGAATATGAATACCAGTAGCATACAAGGTGCGTATACACTGTTAATTAGAGACCAAGGGAGGCATAAGAGGTGAAAATGGAAAAGATACAGGATCAAGGCCTTGACGCTCAGGTACACTAAACAATGGAAATGTTACGTCCTTAAGCTGTAAGCCTATTCATCAGGGGACCATAGAGACAATACAGTAAACACTTAAAATGAGCGCGCCTGTAAAGGAAAGATAAGTAGAGAACAGTCAGAGGTTAAGTCTCTCTTAAATACTTATCAGTAAATCCCAGGCCGAGCTCTCATGTGGTGCGCAACAGGGAAGCAATGTCCAGATAAAATGCGCTCACGGCGCCTCAACAGCAGTACACCGGAGTCGCCTGTTGTGCTGCATACGGCAACCAATAGTCACTGCGCTTACCTGAGTTTAAATAGGAGCACACAGTGCTTTGGGCGAATGATCGGGCAGCCCACCTTGGCACCGCACGCAGGGACAGTCTGAGGGTGAGATTGAGGGGGTTGTTTATGAGGTAGATGCAGGGCAACTATAGGTCTGAGAGATCCAATCCTGTATCTTTTCCATTTTCACCTCTTATGCCTCCTTTGGTCTCTAATTAATAGTGTATACGCACCTTGTATGCTACTGGTATTCATATTCACCATTCACAGTGGTGGGGCTTATTTTATTGATTGATTGAATAAACGTTATGTTTTAAAGGGTTACCACATATATTTTTTTGATCTATCCCAGGTACCTCGCTTTGCAAGGTTAGATCCCCTTACACGGGGTCAATTCTCTTCCTTGCGTGCTATACATGTATTTTTTCTGCACCACTTAGAAAACCATAAACATAGCCCTTACTCCTGTCAGTATGAATACACCCTGAAGGTAGGAATATTCATACAACAGAAACCTAGGCCCTAGTAACCCTGAATAGCCCAAGGAGTAGTGACAGGGTCTGAGACTACTGGTTCCTTCCCAGATGAATGAACCAGCATCTCCCTGAGACCTAGTAAACAACGAGCAAATGGGAACAACAAAATACAAAGAGAAGTGCACTTATCTTCAATAGAAAATGAATGAGCAGGAACTCAGATGAGGAACACACACCAGCTCTTCCAACTCCAGGCAGATAATATCAACCACATGATAATAAGTGTGAGTCCAGACTAAATAGAGGAGCAGTAATGACAACAAGCTACACCTGAGACAAGAGGTGCGGTCATTACCAGCAACAACACTGCAACAAGTGAAAACAGATATGCTGTCAGATAACCTAGCGTGCAGCTAGTCTCTCAGATCTTCTAACTTCTGTCACAGGAGGTACCATGACAGAAAGATTCAGGAAAAGAAACTGAATGGTTATTGTATAGACTTCATCTTAAGATGTAGAAAGCATTGCACGCGTTAGAAAACATCCCATAGGCAAAGATGGTTAAGCTTGACATTTGTATGTTAGTGTTACACAGAAGCCTTTTTGTAAAAGTTTACCTGAACCAGATACACATTCTTGAAAACATCCTGTACATAAGCAAACGGACATGGATATTTAATCGTAACAGATTCCAAAACCTTTTTAGTGATCCATTATAGGTTTCATTTTTATACTGAGTAGAACAACATACAGTAACAGACTGGTGTTCTCATAAAAAGTAACATAGATCTGATGAAAAGGAGCCAAGCTGATGCTGACTCGCACAAGATTCTCATAAAAGTCAATGGCAACATACATTTTTGTTTGAAAAAATATGGAACTGAAAAAGAAAATAAAAAGCTGTGTTCTTATAGTCTAACACAGAAAGACAGATGTACACTGCCTGTCCCAAAAAAAGGTTGCCACTTGGATTTAACTAAGCAAATAGTTATGAGCCGCCTATTGGATAATTACTGCATGGGCAATTATCTTTCAGCTGGCAATAAGTTATTAAACCCCAACTGATGCAATGAGTTGCTTCTCATTTCTTAAACAACCATGTCGAAAGACACATCTAGTGGACGTGGAAAAGATGTTAGTCTGTTTGAGAAAGGTCAAATCATTGGCATGCATCAAGCAGAGAAAACATCTAAGGAGATTGCAGAAACTACTAAAATTGGGTTAAGAACTGTTCAACGCATTATTAAAAACTGGAAGGATAGTGGGGACCCATCGTATTCGAGGAAGAAATGTGGCAGGGAAAAATCCTGATTGGTGAAGTCGAAGAAAAACAACAGTAGAACTCAGGGCTATGTTTAATAGTGAAAGTAAGAGCATTTCCACACACACAATGCGAAGGGAACTCAAGGGATTGGGACTGAACAGCTGTGTAGCCGTGAGAAAACCACTAATCAGTGAGGCAAACCAGAAAAAAAGGCTTCAATTTGCTAGGGAGCATAAAGATTGGACTCTGGAGCAATGGAAGAAGGTCATGTGGTGATGAGTCCAGATTTACCCTGTTCCAGAGTGATGAGTGCATCAGGGTAATAAGAGAGGCAGATGAAATGATGCACCCATCATGCCTAGTGCCTACTGTACAATCCTGTGGGGGCAGTGTTATGATCTGGGGTTGCTGCAGTTGGTCAGGTCTAGGTTCAGCAAAGGTATGTGCTCCAAGAATGAGGTCAGCTGACTACCTGAACATACTGAATGACCAGGTTATTCCATCAATGGATTTGTTCTTCCCTGATGGCATGAGCATATTCCAAGATTACAATGCCAGGATCCATCGGGCTCAAATTGTGAAAGAGTGGTTCAGGGAGCATAAGACATCATTTTCACACATGGATTGGCCACCACAGAGTCCAGACCTTAACCCCATTGAGAATCTTTATTTTTATTTTTTGTGGCGACTTTTTTTTTTTGGACAGGCAGTGTATCAAAGCACAACATAGATAAATTGGCTCCTGTGTTATGGGGGTTGTTTTGCATTCTTCTGGATCAACACTGCAGAGACTTACGTTTTCATTGACCTTATTTTATATCTACATTAAACTCTTACTGGACTATGATTTACTACATTGTACTACATTGTGCAGTATGTTTACTGCCCTGGTATTAGCTGCCCCAATCAATAGTGGTTCAGATATTACAAAGGAAGGGGCTTCTTTGGTGTCGGCTGTTAGGTCACACCTTGGGTACAATGTAAAAAAAAAATATATGCATTTTTGGTTCCTCCTATATCACAAAAATCTGTTAAATAAAGTTAATATGTTAATTATTGTTTATGATGAACATCACCTAAATTTAAGGGGCTGTCCAGCTTTTTTTAAGCTTTTAAATTCTTATCCCTCCACGTCAGACCTGTGGAGTCAAGCATACTTACGTCTTTTGGCTCTTCCCGCACTTCAGGGAAGGGAACAGTGACGTGCCGCTTGGGGGACACATTACCTCTGTGGCCAGCAATTGGCTGTGGCGGCTCATATGACTACCAACCATGCCAGAAGTTTACATACGGGGACCGGAGTGCAGCAAAGAGGTTGACAAAAGAAGACAGGACCGAAGAGCAGATAAGTATGCTTGATTCCACAGGTCCAGCAGGGAGGAGGAAACATTTTAAAGCCTAAAAAGCTGGGCAACCCCTTTAAAGCCTATAAAATGCAAAAAAAACATTTTTTTATTTCTTTAGTGCATCAAAAATAAAAAATTAAGAATTTTTGCAAGCTTGACCTAATGTTTTGTGTCTACAGCTCTTATTTGCAGATATACAGATATGTCCGTTAATACCATTCCCATGATGTGTCGCATGATATGGCTATTTTTGAATATATACATAAACATGGCTTTGCAATACTCTTTCAGGAGATTTATTCTATATTTGTCTATTTGTGGCCAGCCAGTCATTGTGATGTGTATTGCAGTCTGTCAAGGATCTTTTTTCATATGTATTGAATTTGATAAATTGGAGCCCTTAATGAAATTTGTGGAAATTTAAGGTTAGAGATATGTATGTAGCTCGATGAAAAGAGACTGCAACCAAACCTTATGTTATCTGATCCTGCAGTTGTGGCGTGCCAGAACCGCAGGGGCGACACGTGAGGTGCACAGTGGGCCGATGAGGGGGAGTAGTAATACAGTTCATCGGTTTACTCACAGTTAGCAGAAAGCCTCCCTGGGCCGGCAGCACAGTGATGAGGAAGACAGCACGAAACCTTCCTGGGCACACTCTGTGATAGGGGAGCACCAGCCAAGATGGAGGTTGAGGTGCCCTTGATGACGGTGGTGTTTAGGGTGCTTGTGGCGGATGGGTCCCTTGGTGGTATTTGTTGTGACGCCAGTACCGTTTATGGTGGTACAACCAGTTGTAGTAGTAGTATTGAAGAATGAGGTAGACAGTGGTAGGATATAACTCACAACTTTTACTGTAGCTGGTTTTAGTTGCAGCATATACATCCAGACAGAATACAGTCTCTTGATATTTAGAGGAATTCTGTTGATCCACTGTTAATAGGTTTGGCTAGGTTCTGACTCAGGCTGTGGTTCAGTAGTACTCTTTTTGGGTATGCTTAGTCCTAAAATTTCTGTATCTTCCAAGCTCTTGAACAGGTAGCTAATCTGTCTTCTATACTTTATGGTGAGGCCGCCTGTAGCTAGATTGTCCTCTACCATGTGCAAAGGTGCCGGTTTAGTCTTAGATAGTGGCTGTTATCACCGATGTCTTTCTGCTTGAATTTCTTCCAGGGACGAAATTCTATCCTCTGGTTGTAGGATGAAAGGAACTAAGAGGACCACGGGAGGAAAACACTCTCCTGCTCCTCATACCTTGGCACTACCACATTGCTGCTTCCGACTCCACTCACTACTCTGTGATGTGTAGTCTTAACTGACTTGAATCACTCCATTGACAACCACAATAACCAACAACCCACACTAGGCCTGACTAAGGTATTTATTTAGACTGAGTGCTATCCCCCTCTAGTGGTGGGATGTATAAAACACACCTAACCAGCCTATGAACAGGGATACAACAGGTGATGTAATGCAGAATGACATGCAACACAGTAATGCAGTTTTACAGTAATTTTGCAGTTCCCACGTGTCCTGAGTGGGACGCTGCACAGTTATATTTCATTCTGTCTCCATTAAAATGTTTGATTTTAGATGCACAGAAAAAAATAAAGCTGGTTGCAATGTTGGGGATATCCTTCAAACACTATATGACATATACTCAAAAATGGTGCCATAAAAACATAAAACAATTTTTTTTTTCATGGCTTTGTTAATGAACAATTCACAGCTGATTCAGAAAGGCAAAAACTATTGCTTGAATTCAAACAAGTTACTGATTTTTTTTTTTTTTATTTGGCTTCCGAAAAAGTACTATGAAAAAACTTGTATGCTCAATAGAAGCTTTGAGGTTTGTTACAGTATATAGCTTTATATCTCAGGATTATGTTTGACATGGAATGTGGACCAAAACACTGTTATGGATACCCAATCCATTACTGAAAATGTTAATATGTAGCAACACTTCTCAGAGCTCTATGCACCTTCAGGTTTTATCTGCTCCATTTGGCTCATACAGCACATGGAATGCAGATCCTGATACTTTCTATGGATCTGTACTCCTCAAGCTTTAAAAGCTGTACAAAGCCAGTGAAACCCAAAGTTGCAAGTTATAAATGTATGATACTAGCAGCTTATTTCATAAATAGAACTCTAGGTCTTTAGCACAGGCATAGCTAGAATTGACTGGACCCCACAAAAAATGTTCGTACACCATGGCCATCTTGACATCACTTGTGTGCATACAGGGTATGTAAAGGTGTGTTGACACCATGTTTTTCCCATCTGTTTAATGTATACATTGGAAAAAAAGGCATACAAAAGCAGAGCACGCCAAACTTTTGTAGCCGCCATACAGTGACTGACTAACAGGGTATAAAGGGACACAGTATAGAGTATAAGACGACACAGTACAGGGTATGGTAAGATGGCACCATGCGGGGTATAAGAGGGCATAGTACAGTTTAGGAGGCACAGTACCAGGATATCCCCTTATACCCATGTACTATGCCTATTACAGTGTACTATAAGGGGGCACAGTACAGGGTAGGGGGCACAGTATAGGGTAGGGGGCATAGTACAGTGTAGTGGGTGCAGTAATTCATAGGGGGAACACTACAGGGTAGTGGGTGCAGTAAAGCATAGGGGGCACAGTACAATGAAGGGGGCACAATACAAGGTAGGGGGCACAGTACAGGGTAGGGGACAGACTCACTAATATTGGTCAGGCTGGCTGGGAGTCTGAAGCAGGAGGTTGTCATTGGCTGCAGGCAGGAAGAAGGGGTGCTCAAAGGCGGACATGGGCTGATACACAACGCTGCTGCTTCTTCTTGGCATTCTTTCACCGCTAGAGCAGGAGTGAGGCAGCACTATGTGCATAGCGGGTGGGCAGAAAGTTGTGCAGGAAGGCAAGGGGTCAAGTCACATAGGCGGGCGGATAGGTGTGCAGGCCGGAAGGTGGGCAAATACAGGGTCCACTTCAACGATTGGTAGAGCAGCAGCTTCCACTCACTGCTGCTCCACCAATCAGATTACAGCAGCGCAGAGGGGAGAAAGGAAATTCCCTCTCTCCCCTCTCCTCATTTCTGTATGGGCCACAGCTTTGCACCCCACCCCCACCCGCAAAGAGGGAGGAAAGCTGTAAAATAAAATGTAAGATTTTTTTTACAGTAATTAGAAATATGGCCCTGCTGCCCACACCCCTGCTACTGCTCCTGGGCCCCTTTTAAACTTGGGCCCCAAAGCAGTGACTTCCCCTGCTTCCCTGATAGCTATGCCACTGGTCTTTAGCAGGGATGAGCAAATCGATTCTACACTAATCAAATTTGCTATGGATTTTCCAAAAATCATTTATTTTCACCAAACTCAAAAATTTTGTGATTGGTTCTGAACTACTTGCTCGAAATAATGGTGACCACCTTTTTACAGATCAGAAACAAAGAAGAAGAAATCTGCAATGTTTAAGTTATTTTTATTTTAAAAAAATCCAACACAGCAGTATGTTTATAAACAAGCTGTTTGATATCACCATCTACCATACCGTTACTCATACAGTATGTTGCTCTCCCAATGACTTTTGTAGTACCCCAGGTATGGGGTACTACAAATTGTTATGCATTGTATTTCACTGTATGTTCCTGGTCATCACTACCAGCAAAGAATGGTAAAGTTTGGCAGGAACAGGATTAATCACCCTGTTCCTCACCTCTTGGTAGGAGTGTGTTGGTCCTGCTGCCTGCCAGGAGAGGGAGTTGAGAAGCTACAGAGAGGAGAGGAAGCAACCTGCTGTGCTCCTGCTCCTTCTACAGATTCTTTAGAAAGAACTACTTCAATTTGCTTCAAAAGTAAAGCCTTGAGAATCCAGACAGCAGAGTGATTTGTCACACCTGCACCTATAGACACTGCTGTGAAGTGAGGGAATACAGTACAGCTAAGCCACCCAACACCAAACAATCACTAGGCTACTATCACCGAATTGCCACTACCCAACCTGCCTCCACGTCCTTGCTGGTGCCAGAGAAAAATTGCACTAAAGCCTGTTGCTACCGTATTTTCAGTTCTACGGTGCATTTAGAAAAAATGATTTTGCTACTCTTATCCGCAAATTGCGGATCCGCAAAACACCGTCTGGAACCCCAATAGAAATGTCTATTGTCCGCAGCTGCGGACAAGAATAGGACATGTTCTATTTTTTTCCGGAGTTGCGGACCGGAAGTTCGGGGCCGCGTACCGGAAATGCAGATGCGGACAGCACACTCTGTCCGCATCTTTTCCGGCCCCATTGAAAATGAATGGGTCCACACCCGTTCCGCATAATTGCGGAACTGATCCGGACCCATTCAATGGACGTATGAATGGACGCTAATGGAGTACACCATGGTACAACACTTCATCAGGGCCACCATCAATCCTATCATCTACTCCGGATCCTCAAGGGGTTGCTGCACATAACGAATGCGGTACTGGGATTATAGAACTTGTAAGGGGTTAGATACAGTTAAATATGTCATACTTTTCTGGGCGATCAGGGCACATTATTGGGACCAAATTGAATCTGAGGACTATTTCAACCAAAACAGATATAAAATGATTAAATCTCTGGTCGTTAAATGTTTCTTGCTTTATTTTATTTTTCCAGATTGTGTGGGAGTGTTTTCTTTTTCAGATAGGTAACCCACATTTCCATGAGAAGAACTTACATTGAATGATTGTACCTTATAGCTCAATTGTTTAAAGGGGATCTCTTACTAGATTTGTGCTGTTATAACTTAGGGTGGCATACAACTCTGGCCCACTTTCTATAACTGACCCAGCCTTTTTTAAATTAATTTATTGAACAGCTCTAATGGTGTTCATCACACAGCCCAATCCAATGAGTCCTGATATTCAAGAGGACCCATCTCTCCCTGCCCCTCTCAAGGTCCTGGTGGAGGATTTACATACTTTTTGATAGAACAGCCAGCAGGGGGAAGCGCAGAATCCTCCTGAATATCAGGACTCATCATCTCATATTAGATATTGAACAGCTCCAGAGCTAAATCTCTTCAATACATGGTTTTACCAAAATGGCTGGGTCAATTTAAAGGAAGTCGATCAGCCGTTTTGACCACACTAAACTAGGTAGGAGCTAGAGAGAGCAATACAAGCATACTTATTGTTGACCTTTTGTTATCAGAAGTAGTGTGAATATAAAGTTTTATTTTTCCATAGTCTGTTCCTTGCTCTGGAGGAGGGGCTTCAATGTGAAATGAACTGATTCACAGCCCCCTCTCATCTCATCCTCTCCAACCAGGTGACTACTACAGCTGTCACTCGGATCAGTAGGAAGGGGCTGTGAAGCAGCTCAATGAAGAGAGCACTTCACAGTGAAGGAGAAGAATCTGACAGAATAAACATTCATATTCTTACTACTCCTGGTAATAAAAACTGAAAAGTTTGAACTGCTCTCCAGTGCCACAGTCAGCAGTATAGAAGGATCAAAACTGCTGACAGAGGCCCTTTAAGAAAGTGACCTAGCTGTACAGTGCTGTATTAGTATATTTATGTTTATGGGGCACTGCTATAAGAAATAATAAATGGTGTTATTTTCAGTCAGTTGTCTTGCATCGTCTAGAGAATACTATTGCCATTATTCTGAGCCCCATGTTGCTGCATAGTTGGAACCTGTCTGCACTATATGGCACCACAGAGCTACCTGTATGTGGCACTGACATGTACATGAGATCTTAGATAACCTAAGGTTCCATTCCTGAAGTACAATTTTGTTGGGCTGACAACTACCGGTAAATTACAACTGGTTTGCAATTTGAACATGGTATTAGATAGAAGGCAGATTTTAATGAAGAGATCTTGTTTCATTTCTATACTATGTGAAATAAACGTATTAAATTAAAGCAGGTTTTTTTTTTACCATGTCCTTGCTCTGAACTCGTCTGGATGTGCACATGGAATAACTGTGGTGTGATACTTGCTGTTGAAAGGCCATGCTAATTGCAAGCACTGATACTCCTCCACCAACAAGTTCTGGAAACAGAGACAATCTGACAGGTGGGCTGTGGGAACAAGCAGACACAAGAGAGAAAATGACTTTGGTCATGCATAGAATAGAATTGTAACTTGCATTAATTAAAACTCGCCTGTGGCTTTTCTGCATAGAGACAAACATGTTATAAAAAAAAAAAAAAAACAGCAACAACTTAATGACATTAAAATACATCCTGTTGTAAGTAACTTTAACTTTAACTATAACAGTGATTCCAATTTGAAGTGTGGAAAGCTGTGGGGGAGATGAATTGGTAGAAAGAAACTTGGTAATATGAAAATGAAGGTTGACAAGATTAAAAAATAAAAATAAAAAATAAAAATAAAAAATTGAGCAATTATTTTACAGTTAAAGATATTTACAAATTAGCATTAAAATGTAGAAATCCTCCTGTGCAGCAACATAAGACTAATTTCTAGGACTATTGCTTGTTTAATCTTTTATATCTTTCCCCTTTATTACATTTCATGTACAGACTTTCACTGCTGATGTAACACATAACTATACGAATCTCTTATTTTAGCTCATACCCAGTAGAGTCCATTCTTCCTGGAGTCTTTTCTTTCTGATTACAAATGTAAGGATTATACTCATTAACAGAAAAGGGAACTCAATGAATATATCCCTTTTCTTGCCTTAAAGGGGGTGTCCAGGATTATAAAAAAAGGAGTCTTTTGAGGACCCCCGCTGATCAGCTGAAGATACCGCTGCCTCAGTGGAGCTCCAGTCTGGTCTTCACAGCTCACCAAGCAATGTGCTGTAATTTGTACAGTGGCTGTGCTTGGTATTGCAGCTCATCTCCATTCACTTGGGACTGAGCTGCGCATAAGCCATGCGACCGACGTACAGTGACGTCACTGGCCTAGGAAGAGACCTTTCTTCAAACAGCTGATTAGCGGGAATCCCAGTAGTCAGACTCTGCAGTTCTGATATTGATGACCTATTCTGAGGATAGGCCATTAATATTAAATTCCTGGATAATACCTTAATAACCACCTTAAACGACAGCTGTACAGATTTGTGCCTATGAAACCGGCTGACCTGTTACATGTGCACTTAGCAGCTGAAGGCATCTGTGTCGGTCCCATGTTCATATGTGTAAACATTACTGAGAAAAATTATGTTTTAATTTATGAAAATGAGCCCCTAGGAGCAACGGGGTGTTGCCATTAAGCCTAGAGGCTCCTCTTTTTCTGCGGTGGTGTACCCTCTGCACTTTGATTGACAGGGGCAGACATGATCACGTTTTCACTGCCTGGCACTGTCAATCAAAGTGGAGAGTGAGCAGCAGTTGCAGAGGAAGCAGACCCTCTAGGTCAAGGATCAGCAACCTTTGCAACCTCCAGATGTTCGGAAACTACAACTCCCTTCATTCACTTCTATGAAAGTTAGGCCTCTTGCACACGAACGTGTGCTGCGGTCCAGCTGCATGCGGATCGCGGACCCATTCACTTGAATGGAGTCCGTGATCCGTCCGTTCCACAAAAAAATAGGACAAGTTCTATCTTTTTGCGGAACTGAAGCACTATGGAGTGCTTTTGTGGGGTTCCGTTCTGTGCTTCCGTTCCGCAAAAAGATAGAACTTGTCCTATCTTTTTACGTGGTTCCGTTCCACACCGCATCTCCGGATGCCAAGAGCACATGTAACGGGGCAGCCAGTTTCATAGCTACAAATCTGCTGACAGATGTCCTTTAATAGTGGGAAGCTGGTTCTAACAAAAATGATGTTTTTCATTGTCTTCACTTATTAATAGAGTTGAGCGAACACCTGGATGTTCGGGTTCGAGAAGTTCGGCCGAACTTCCCGGAAATGTTCGGGTTCGGGATCCGAACCCGACCCGAACTTCATCCCGAACCCGAACCCCATTGAAGTCAATGGGGACCCTAACTTTTCGGCACTAAAAAGGCTGTAAAACAGCCCAGGAAAGAGCTAGAGGGCTGCAAAAGGCAGCAACATGTAGGTAAATCCCCTGCAAACAAATGTGGATAGGGAAATGAATTAAAATAAAAATAAAATAAATAAAAATTAACCAATATCAATTGGAGAGAGGTCCAATAGCAGAGAATCTGGCTTCACATCAGCAGAGAATCAGTCTCTTCATGCCATAGCAGAGAATCTGGCTTCACGTCACCCACCACTGTAACAGTCCATTATCATATATTTAGGCCCCGGCACCCAGGCAGAGGAGAGAGGTCCCGTAACAAGAATCTGGCTTCATGTCAGCAGAGAATCAGTCTGCATGGCATAGGAGAGAATCATGCTTTACGTCACCCAACACTGGAACAGTCCATTGTCAGATATTTAGGCCCAGGCACCCAGGCAGAGGAGAGAGGTCCCGTAACAGAGAATCTGGCTTCATGTCAGCAGAGAATCAGTCTGCATGTCCTAGCAGAGAATCATGCTTTACGTCACCAAACACTGGAACAGTCCATTGTCAGATATTTAGGCCCCGGCACCCAGGCAGAGGAGAGAGGTCCTGTAACAGAGAATCTGGCTTCATGTCAGCAAAGAATCAGTCTTCATGTCATAGCAGAGAATCAGGCTTCACGTCACCCACCACTGGAACAGGCCACTGTCAGATATTTTTAGGCCCCGGCACCCAGACAGAGGAGAGAGGTCCCATAACAGAGATTCAGGCTTCATGTCAGCAGAGAATCAGTATGCATGTCATAGCAGAGAATCATGCTTTACGTCACCCAACACTGGAACAGTCCATTGTCAGATATTTAGGCCCAGGCACCCAGGCAGAGGAGAGAGGTCCCGTAACAGAGAATCTGGCTTCATGTCAGCAGAGAATCAGTCTGCATGTCCTAGCAGAGAATCATGCTTTACGTCACCCAACACTGGAACAGTCCATTGTCAGATATTTAGGCCCAGGCACCCAGGCAGAGGAGAGAGGTCCCGTAACAGAGAATCTGGCTTCATGTCAGCAGAGAATCAGTCTTCATGTCATAGCAGAGAATCAGGCTTCACGTCACCCACCACTGGAACAGGCCACTGTCACATATTTAGGCCCAGGCACCCAGGCAGAGGAGAGAGGTCCCATAACAGAGATTCAGGCTTCATGTCAGCAGAGAATCAGTCTTCATGTCATAGCAGAGAATCAGGCTTCATGTCACCCACCGATGGAACAGGCCACTGTCAGATATTTTTAGGCCCCGACACCCAGACAGAGGAGAGGTTCATTCAACTTTGGGTTGCCCCGCAATATAATGGTAAAATGAAAATAAAAATAGGATTGAATGAGGAAGTTCCCTGTAGTACAATAATATATTGTTAAGGGGAAGTAGTTAATGTCTAATCTGCACAAGGGATGGACAGGTCCTGTGGGATCCATGCCTGGTTCATTTTTATGAACGTCAGCTTGTCCACATTGGCTGTAGACAGGCGGCTGCGTTTGTCTGTAATGATGCCCCCTGCCGTGCTGAATACACGTTCAGACAAAACGCTGGCCGCCGGGCAGGCTAGCACCTCCAAGGCATAAAAGGCTAGCTCTGGCCACGTGGACAATTTGGAGACCCAGAAGTTGAATGGGGCCAAACCATCAGTCAGTACGTGGAGGGGTGTGCACAGGTACTGTTCCACCATGTTATTGAAATGTTGCCTCCTGCTAACACGTTCCGTATCAGGTGGTGGTGCAGTTAGCTGTGGCGTGGTGACAAAACTTTTCCACATCTCTGCCATGCTAACCCTGCCCTCAGAGGAGCTGGCCGTGACACAGCTGCGTTGGCGACCTCTTGCTCCTCCTCTGCCTTCGCCTTGGGCTTCCACTGGTTCCCCTGTGACATTTGGGAATGCTCTCAGTAGCGCGTCTACCAACGTGCGCTTGTACTCGCGCATCTTACTATCACCAGTGCATGAAGTAAGGTGGGCACATTGTCTTTGTACCGTGGATCCAGCAGGGTGGCAACCCAGTAGTCCGCACACGTTAAAATGTGGGCAACTCTGCTGTCGTTGCGCAGGCACTGCAGCATGTAGTCGCTCATGTGTGCCAGGCTGCCCAGAGGTAAGGACAAGCTGTCCTCTGTGGGAGGCGTATCGTCATCGTCCTGCGTTTCCCCCCAGCCACGCACCAGTGATGGGCCCGAGCTGCTGTGAACCTGCTTCATCCCCATCCTCCTCCACCTCCTCCTCATTCTCGTCCTCCTCGTCCTCCAGTAGTGGGCCCTGTCTGGCCACATTTGTACCTGGCCTCTGCTGTTGCAAAAAACCTCCCTCTGAGTCACTTCGAAGAGACTGGCCTGAAAGTGCTAAAAATGACCCCTCTTCCTCCTCCTCCTCCTGGGCCACCTCCTCTTCCATCATCGCCCTAAGTATTTTCTCAAGGAGACATAGAAGTGGTATTGTAACGCTGATAACGGCGTCATCGCCACTGGCCATGTTGGTGGAGTACTCGAAACAGCGCAACAGGGCACACAGGTCTCGCATGGAGGCCCAATCATTGGTGGTGAAGTGGTGCTGTTCCGCAGTGCGACTGACCCGTGCGTGCTGCAGCTGAAACTCCACTATGGCCTGCTGCTGCTCGCACAGTCTGTCCAGCATGTGCAAGGTGGATTTCCACCTGGTGGGCACGTCGCATATGAGGCGGTGAGCGGGAAGGCCGAAGTTACGCTGTAGCGCAGACAGGCGAGCAGCGGCAGGATGTGAACGCCGGAAGCGCGAACAGACGGCCCGCACTCTATGCAGCAGCTCTGACATGTCGGGGTAGTTGTGAATGAACTTCTGCACCACCAAATTCAGCACATGCGCCAGGCAAGGGATGTGCGTCAAACCGGCTAGTCCCAGAGCTGCAACGAGATTTCGCCCATTATCGCACACCACCAGGCCGGGCTTGAGGCTCACCGGCAGCAACCACTCGTCGGTCTGTTGTTCTATACCCCCCCACAACTCCTGTGCGGTGTGAGACCTGTCCCTCAAACATATGAGTTTCAGAATGGCCTGCTGACGTTTACCCCGGGCTGTGCTGAAGTTGGTGGTGAAGGTGTGTGGCTGACTGGATGAGCAGGTGGAAGAAGAGGAGGAGGAAGCTGAGTAGGAGGAGGAGGAGACAGGAGGCAAAGAATGTTGCCCTGCGATCAATGGCGGCGGAAGGACGTGCGCCAAACAGCTCTCCGCCTGGGGCCCAGCCGCCACTACATTTACCCAGTGTGCAGTTAGGGAGATATAGCGTCCCTGGCCGTGCTTACTGGTCCACGTATCTGTGGTTAGGTGGACCTTGCCACAGATGGCGTTGCGCAGTGCACACTGTGGCCAGACAGGATACTTGGTTGTGCAGGGAAGGCACGGCTCTCTTGGAGAAGTAGTGGCGGCTGGGAACAACATACTGTGGGACAGCAAGCGACATGAGCTGTTTGAAGCTGTCTGTGTCCACCAGCCTAAATGACAGCATTTCATAAGCCAGTAGTTTAGAAATGCTGGCATTCAGGGCCAGGGATCGAGGGTGGCTAGATGGGAATTTACGCTTTCTCTCAAATGTTTGTGAGATGGAGAGCTGAACGCTGCCGTGTGACATGGTTGAGATGCTTGGTGACGCAGGTGGTGGTGTTGGTGGTACATCCCATGTTTGCTGGGCGGCAGGTGCCAACGTTCCTCCAGAGGCGGAGGAAGAGGCCGAGGCGGCGGCAGCAGAAGAAGAGGCCGAGGCGGCAGCAGCAGAAGAGGTAGCAGGGGGAGCCTGAGTGACTTCCTTGTTTTTAAGGTGTTTACTCCACTGCAGTTCATGCTTTGCATGCAGGTGCCTGGTCATGCAGGTTGTGCTAAGGTTCAGGACGTTAATGCCTCGCTTCAGGCTCTGATGGCACAGTGTGCAAACCACTCGGGTCTTGTCGTCAGCACATTGTTTGAAGAAGTGCCATGCCAGGGAACTCCTTGAAGCTGCCTTTGGGGTGCTCGGTCCCAGATGGCGGCGGTCAGTAGCAGGCGGAGTCTCTTGTCGGCGGGTGTTCTGCTTTTGCCCACTGCTCCCTCTTTGTCTTTTGCTACGCTGTTGGCTCGGTCTCACCAATGCCTCTTCCTCTGAACTGTGAAAGTCAGTGGCACGACCTTCATTCCATGTGGGGTCTAGGACCTCATCGTCCCCTGAATCGTCTTCCACCCAGTCTTGATCCCTGACCTCTTGTTCAGTCTGCACACTGCAGAAAGACGCAGCAGTTGGCACCTGTGTTTCGTCATCATCAGAGACGTGCTGAGATGGTATTCCCATGTCCTCATCATCAGGAAACATAAGTGGTTGTGCGTTAGTGCATTCTATCTCTTCCACCCCTGGGGAAGGGCTAGGTGGATGTCCTTGGGAAACCCTGCCAGCAGAGTCTTCAAACAGCATAAGAGACTGCTGCATAACTTGAGGCTCAGACAGTTTCCCTGATATGCATGGGGGTGATGTGACAGACTGATGGGCTTGGTTTTCATGCACCATTTGTGCGCTTTCTGCAGAAGACTGGGTGGGAGATAATGTGAACGTGCTGGATGCACTGTCGGCCACCCAATTGACTAATGCCTGTACCTGTTCAAGCCTTACCATCCTTAGAACGGCATTGGGCCCCACCAAATATGGCTGTAAATTCTGGCGGCTCCTGGGACCTGAGGTAGTTGGTACACTAGGACGTGTGGCTGTGGCAGAAAGGCCACGTCCTCTCCCAGCACCAGAGGGTCCACTAACACCACCATGACCATGTCCTCGTCCGCGTCCCTTACTAGATGTTTTCCTCATTGTTACCGTTCACCACAATAAGAAAAATATTATTCGGGCCAATGAATTGAATTAAAATTCAGGCCTTTTTTTACAGACACCTAACACTATCTGGCTATCTAACACTATCTATTTAGGTACCGTATTACACTAATACAGGCACACCAGTAATGACAGATTTAGCTGAATATAAATTTGAGGCCTATTATTTAGGCGCTGGGTGACAGGTATACGTTTACGGACAGAATTAGACTTGGATCTGCACTGTAGCGTGTGTGTGAAGTTCATGAGAATTACCCTATCAGCACCTTGAATCTAATATACCCTTTTAGGGATAGATTTAAAGTAGGCCTGATACAGCAGAAACCACAAATTTTGAGAATTACAAATTTGGGAATTGTTTTTCAACCCAGAACAAAAACTGTGCTTTGACAGACACTAAAAATAACTTGACCAGCTAAAACAGTACAGATTTGGATGAATATAAATGTGAGGCCTATTTTTTAGGCGCTGGTTGACAGGTATACGTTTAATCACAGAATTAGACTTGGATCTACACTGTAGCGTGTGTGTGAAGTTCTTGAGAATTACCCTATCAGCACCTTGAATCTAATATACCCTTTTAGGGATAGATTTAAAGTAGGCCTGATACAGCAGAAACCACTAATTTTGAGAATTGCAAATTTGGGAATTGTTTTTCAACCCAGAACAAAAACTGTGCTTTGACGGACACTAAATAACTTGACCAGCTAAAGCAGTAATGACAGATTTGGATTAATATAAATGTGAGGACTATTTTTTAGGCGCTGGGTGACAGGCTCAACTTGCCCCTGATGTAGTATATGGCCAAAAAATAACCACACTGTTGATGGTTAAATGCACTTGATGAAAGCTTGACCCTGATGTAGGATATAGCAAAAAATAACCACACTATTGATGGTTAAATGTACTTGGTGGCAGCTTGTGCTGGCGCACAAGCAAGCCACAAAATGGCCGCCGATCACCCCATAAAAAAGTGACTGAAAAACGCTCTGGGCAGCCTAAAAACACTGATCAATTGAATAGCAGCAGTTCAATGATCCACAGCTGGAGATCGATCACTGAATGAAGTCTTTTGGAGGAGTTAATCTGCCTAATCTCGCCCTAACGTCGCAGCTGCAACCTCTCCCTACACTTGTATCAGCAGAGTGACGTGCAGCGCTACGTGACCCAAGCTTATATAGAGGCTGGGTCACATGCTGCACTGGCCAATCACAGCCATGCCAATAGTAGGCATGGCTGTGATGGCCTCTTGGGGCAAGTAGTATAACGCTTGTTGATTGGCTGCTTTGCCAATCGGACACCCCAAAATTCGGTACGAACCCGAACTATACAGTTCGGGTTCGCTCATCCCTACTTATTAACCATTGGTAGAAAATTGTTTCCTCAAATTTCCACAAATAAACTTAGAAAACCAGTAAGTAATAGGGGTGATTTATTATGGCTCTACGATAGCTTAGAAAAGTTATACATTTTGTCACAACTGCTTTTTTGCAGGAAAATGTTTAGCTTTCTCCAAAAACCCTTGCCTTTTTCCAAAAAGTGTGTGGAGTGTGGGAAGTAGGAGGTGGGCTCTGGGTTGGATCTCCACAACCCCACTGATTTAACAACGTGTAAGCAAGAAAATTGGTGCACATTAACCCAGACATCTACTCTAGTTCCTGAATAGAGAAGATTTCAGTTCTGGTGTACAGGCGGCCTGATATACATCACAATTATGATAATCACTTATTGTAAATTTCCCAACCGAATTGTATGTGATGGAAGTTTTTCCAAGCCATCTACTCTTTCTGTGTCATAGTACCTGTATTTCCTGGCAATGTTTCTGATTTACCACTCTAACTCATTTCAGATTGTGCTCCCATGTTCTGGTGTTTATTCCCCCCCCCCCCATTAAATACCTGTATCTAAAGGGGTTGTGCACGCTTGTTTTGTTTTTTTGTCAAACCCAACTTCCTGGGCAGACCTGCAAAGGGAAGCATACTTACCTGCTTCCTGATGCCGGCTCCTGACTTCCTCCCTCTCCAGCCTCCGCTGCGGCTCCCTGAACGTAAACTTCTGGTTTGATGCCACTGCAGCCAGTCCCTGGCCACAATAGGGACCTGCTCCCCTTTAATCACGTGACCATTTAACATGCCACAAGGGAAACAGATCACCACTGCAGCTAGCGATTGGCTGCAGCGGAGTAAAAAATCAGAAGTTTACATCTAGGGATCTGAGCAGAGGCTGAATAGCACAGGATTTGGGAGCCAACATCAGGAAACAGGTAGTATGCCTCCCTTCACAGGTCTGCAAAGAGGGAATAGGGGTGGTTGGCAAACGTGTACAATCTTTTGAAGGTTTTGATCAAGTTCCCCTTTTAATTGTGACATCTCATGACAGTGCAGGACAATTTAAGACCAGTGTTCACAGTGCCAGTCTTAATAAAAAACTCCCATAGGCTTTCTGTTTTATAGTGATTTTTATTTAATTTTTTGCTTTCTTTTGTCACCTTATATTAGTAACTGAATATCTATTCTACCATCCATCCATCAGCAATACTTACAGTACAGCGGAGCCCCTGCATAATACAGTTTCAGCAGAGTTCACGCGCTGCCCAGAAGCACATAAATCAAATGTAGAAAAATGCTGTTTTGCAGTGAACATCACCCATATATAACCGCGGGTAAAGGTCAAGCCTTTTTACAAGGAATTTACACTGATTCTTTCAGCTGCATGTGAAACACTGAAAATCTGTCATTTTTGCAGAGTGTGAGTTCACCCTTTTACATATTTTTTTTAATACAGACCCAAGTGAATTGATCCAGTTGATGCAGACAATATTTCATCAATTTTCTTAGGCCTCCTGGGGCTACTTTTATAAAACAATCCTTAGTTTTTGGGTTCCCACAAAAGAACAGATCCTGACTGGAGTAATGCAACCTCATGAAAGCTAATGTATTTTTATATCACTTTAAAGCCCATAGTATTTTTGGTGTATAACCCAGTAGTAAGCATGCCCTTATTACTCCAGTTAGGAAATCTAGTTCATTAAAGCTATTGTGAGTCTACCATATATGACAGACAATAGCATTATAGGAACAACGCCCCCTCTTAGCAGTGGCGTAGCGTGGGCTGCCCCCAACCTGTGGACATGCCCCTTTTTACAAACCCACTGAGAAAGAAATAGGGATCTATTTTGAAACGCGTCTGGGATCGATGGGATATTCATAAAGAGTCCGAAATTTTAAGCATGGCCATGCAACATTGAAAGATATCAAGGAAATTACTTCCTGAAAAGTACGAAAGAAAACCGACTGGTCGACTTTATTAACGGCTGGCTACTGATAGCAATCCATGATCACAAGATCGAAGCTTCACTGTGATTTTTAGCCGCGATTAAAGAGTCTGTATTATACAAAAGAAAAAGTAACAGCTCATCTCGCGATAATTTAAGCGATCTTACGGAGTTCCGATTTTATGACGTCAGTAAACAATTACATTCTGCCGTTTTCATTCGATTGAATCGACACCGAGTTAAGCGCTCTTACATGTGTACATCAAATAGTGAGTACTCTACTTATCATGCTATGAGACTGTTTGCTATGGATTTTGCCCAACAGGAATTATTAGCATAAGAACGGGAACTTATCAATTTTTTTCCAACTAGCTAGGTTTGATCCAACCTAACAGATATACCTGCACCTTACGGACTTGGTACATGAGATAGTCCATCTATTATCTCATCCTCATCCATCCCATTATTACATGTATGTATGTTTTTATGTTTTAATAAATTGCACTATTTTACTTTATTGGTTCTTTGCATGAACCCTTATGTTTGAGTGCCGGTCCAATTTAATCCTGATGCATCCTGAACGGATTTCTCTCCATTCAGAATGCATTAGGATAATCCTGATCAGGATTCTTCCGGCATAGAGCCCCGACGACGGAACTCTATGCCGGAAGACAATAACGCAGGTGTGAAAGAGCCCTAATGCAATGTAGTAGATGTCACCTGCAGTCCTATGTAACACCACAGATAACTCACAGATAACTCACTAACGTCCTAGTTTTATCCTAATACATTCTGAATGGAGAGCAATCCATTCAGTATGCATCAGGATGTCTTCAGTTCAGTCACTGTACGGTTTTTGGACGGAGAAAATACGGCAGCATGCCGGAATCCTGAATCTGGCATTATTTTACATTGAAATGCATTAATACCAGATCCAGCCCCAAGTGTTCCGGAAAAATGGATGCGGTTTTGCAGTCTGTGCATGCGCAGACTTTTAAAAATGTGAAAAAGATAAATATCAGATCCGTTTTTCCAGATTACAACCGGAGAGACGGATTCAGTATTGCAATGCATTTGTGAGACGGATCCACATCCGTATCCGTCTATAAATGGTATCTGGTTGCATACAGATTGCCGGATCCAGCAGGCATAGAAGTGAATGGGGCTGTGTGTTTTCCTGAATGCACCCTGAACGCATCCGGACCTAATCCATGACGCTCATGTGAAAGAGGCCTTAGTCAGTCAGAAACAAGACACATGCAGCGCACACCAATCACTCATTGGACACATGTGGGACACAAGACACTTATACATGGCTCACATGCCACTGATGCATATGTCACATGCTGCACATACACCACTTATACATAGAACATATATAGCACACACCGATCACACATAGGAAACACGCAATGCACACACCAAGACATTTATGCCTAACCCTATTAAGTGTAGCACACTTAAAGGGGTTGTCTCGTTTCAGCAATTGGCATTTATCATGTAGAGAAAGTTAAAACAAGGCACTTACTAATGTATTCTGATTCTCCATATTGACTCTTTTCCATCACATTATACATAGCTCGTATCCACGGTTTTGACCACTCTGCAAACCAGCAGCGGTGGCCGTGCTTGCCATTTACCCCGAGGTGAGACAAACCCTTTAACCATAAATGTCTAGCATGAAATGTACCAAATTTTTACCTCCTCATGTTGTACACATAGGCGTGCGCACGGGGTGTGCCGGGTGTGCCTGGGCACACCCTAATCAAGCCGACTTGAGGTTTACAATGTGCGGCACTGCAGGCAGCAGAGCAATACAGCTGATGCCTGAAATCTCCAATAACAGAGCTCTGTACATTACAGAGCTCTGTTATAAGGGAGGAGGCTGCTGATTGGCCAGTATCAGCTGGCTGCCCTGCTATTGGCTGATCCTCTCACACCCCCTTCTCTCGGGAGCTGAACACAGCAGCAGTAGCTTCCTTTTCAGTTATTATGAATACAGGAAGCGCGCCAGCCCTGCTGCTGCTGAAGTGCCAGGGACAGCATAGGAAGGGAGCCATCACCATGTGCCCAGGTGAAGTGTCCTGCAGGCTTCTATCTACTGCTGGGTGGGAGCTCCATGTGGAGCTTTATGAATTGAAAAACTAATAGCCAAGACAGAGGCTAAAAAACACCTGCTTCTGACCCTTATGTTAAAACATAACTTTCATTTGATTGCTTTAACACCTAATGGAAAAAAATCATTTTAAAAAGCTGCTGTTTCTCTAGATGACCTTATAGTAGTGGTAATAGAGTCTCAGGGGTCTATAAAAGCAGCTACACTATTTTTACAGACCTTTGAGACTCTATTAACACTACTATCAACATAAGGTCATCTAGAGAAAAAGCAGGTTAAATTCTTTTTTTTTTCCATTTAGGTGTTAGAGCAATCTAATGAAAATTATGTTTTAACACCTAAAGGATTTTTTTTTAAAAAAACCTACTGTTTCTTTAGATGACCTTATGTTGATAGTAGTGTTAATAGAGTCTCAAAGGTTTGCAAAAATAGTGTAGCTGCTTTTATAGACCCTTGAGACTCTATTACCACTACTATCAACATAATGTCATCTAGAGAAACAGCAGCTTTAAAAAAAAATATATTTTTTCCTTTAGGTATTAGAGCAATCAAATGAAAGTTATGTTTTAACATAAGGGTCAGAAACAGGGTTTTGTTTAGCCTCTTGGTTATTAGTTTTTCTATGCAAGTTCTCTGGATCAATGAGATTTTTCGCCCCGTATGGTTTATATATGGAGAGCAATGTCCAGGGATAACAGAGAGGACTATACTGTATATTGTATGGGATGGTGCAGGGGTTATACTGTATATTGTACGGGATGGTGCAGGGGTTATACTGTATATTGTACGGGATGGTGCAGGGGTTATACTGTATATTGTACGGGATGGTGCAGGGGTTATACTGTATATTGTAAGGGATGGCGCAGTGGTTTTTATGCTCTTTGATGTGACAATTATCTTAGGTTTTCCTATCGCCCACCTTTGATGGCGCTGTGCCCAGCTCTGAGCCGATCCCGCTCAGCAGCTGCCAAGGCTTAGAGGGAACACTGGTTCTGTCACCCCCGTGCTGCACTTTTTCGCCCCATAAGATGCATTTTTTCCCCCAAAAGTGGGGGGAAAATGCCCCTGCGTCTTATGGGGCGAATACTAATCAAGTTATTAGTACCAGAGGGCCAGGAAGCTCTATACTCACCTCTTCCTGGTCCTCATGCGCTCCACTGTGAAGGCTGCGCACAGTGTGAGGCCGCGCTGTGACCTCACACTGTGCGTGCCCACACAGCATACTGTACAAGAGGATTACCGAGCGTGAGCGGTGAGGAGCGGCAGCGTCCGGAGCAGGAAAGTGTTTTTTTATTTTATTTTATATGGGGCACGGGGGATTGATATGAGGCCCTGGGGGCTGATATGAGGCACTGGGGCTCTTATCTGAGGTCTGATTGGGGGTCATTCACATTGGGGTCTGATCTGAGGTCTTATTGGGGTCTTATTGACATTGGGGGTCTGATTGGTGGTCTGACCTGAGGTGTAATGAATTTTTTTTTCTTATTGTCCCTCTCTAAAACCTTATAGGGCGAATAGAGCGTCTTATAGGGCGAAAAATACGGTAAGTTTAAAAATGATTTCTTCTCCCTTCATTATATTGATAGTGCAGGTCTGTATGTATACAGAGTGTATTTGTGTATATATATGTGTGTGTGTATGTATATAATATATATATACATACATACATACACAGGTGCGTGCGCTGCGTCTGTGTTTGTGCTTTAGGGTGCACACCCTAATGCAATAGGCTGCGCACGCCTATGGTTGTACATAATCTACATTATAATTAAAAGGGTTGTCCTACCATAATCGCAAGATCTTTTCCCCACCCGGCTTGTCTGGGCCTGACATGGATTGATTGACAGATCTCTCCCTATGCAGACATACAAAATTAATCTCCTGACAGGAAAACACTTTGTAAAAAAGACATGAAAAAGGACTTAGGGTATATTAGCAGACTTCACACCACCTGTAGCAATCAATGCCATGCAGCTGCTGTTTAACCTCTTCAGGACACAGGGCGTACAGGTACGCCCTTATGTCCTGGTACTTAAGGACACAGGGCGTACCTGTGTCCTGATCTGATCACCGCCGCGCAGTGTATTTCTGATCACCGTAAAAAATAAAAACTGCGCTAAATAATCAATTTTTTGTCACCTTACATCACAAAAAGTGTAATAGCAAGCAATCAAAAAGTCATATGCAACCCAAAATATGCCAATCAAACCGTCATCTCATCCCGCAAAAAATGAGACCCTACCTAAGATAATCGCCCAAAAACTGAAAAAAACTATGGCTTTCAGACTATGGAGACACTAAAACATGATTTTTTTTTTGTTTCAAAAATGATATTATTGTGTAAAACTTACATAAATAAATAAAAAGTATACATATTAGGTATCGCCGCGACCGTATCGACCGGCTATATAAAAATATCACATGACCTAACCCCTCAGATGAACACCGTAAATTTTTTTTTAATAAAAACTGTGCTAAATAAACCATTTTTTTGTCACCTTACATCACAAAAAGTGTAATAGCAAGCGATCAAAAAGTCACACGCACCCCAAAATAGTGCCAATAAAACCGTCATCTCATCCCACAAAAATCATACCCTACCCAAGGTAATCGCCCAAAAACTGAAAAAATTATGGCTCTCAGACTATGGAAACACTAAAACATGATTTTTTTTTTGTTTCAAAAATGATATTATTGTGTAAAACTTACATAAATAAAAAAAAAGTATACATATTAGGTATCGCCGCGACCGTATCGACCGGCTATATAAAAATATCACATGACCTAACCCCTCAGATGAACACCGTAATTTTTTTTTTAATAAAAACTGTGCTAAATAAACCATTTTTTTGTCACCTTACATCACAAAAAGTGTAATAGCAAGCGATCAAAAAGTCACACGCACCCCAAAATAGTGCCAATAAAACCGTCATCTCATCCCACAAAAATCATACCCTACCCAAGGTAATCGCCCAAAAACTGAAAAAATTATGGCTCTCAGACTATGGAAACACTAAAACATGATTTTTTTTTGCTTCAAAAATGAAATCATTGTGTAAAACTTACATAAATAAAAAAAAGTGTACATATTAGGTATTGCCGCATCCGTATCGACCGGCTCTATAAAAATATCACATGACCTAACCCCTCAGATGAACACCGTAAAAAAAGTTAAATAAAAACTGTGCTAAATAAACCATTTTTTATCACCTTACATCACAAAAAGTGCAATAGCAAGCGATCAAATAGTCACACGCACCCCACAATAGTGCCAATATAACCGTCATATCATCCCGAAAAAATCATACCCTACCCAAGGTAATCGCCCAAAAACTGAAAAAATTATGGCTCTCAGACTATGGAAACACTAAAACATGATTTTTTTTTGCTTCAAAAATGAAATCATTGTGTAAAACTTACATAGAAAAAAAAGTATACATATTAGGTATTGCCGCGTCCATGACAACCTGGTCTATAAAAAATACCACATGATCTAACCTATCAGATGAATGTTGTAAATAACAAAAAAAAAAATGGTGCCAAAAAAGCTATTTCTTGTTATCTTGCCTCACAAAAAGTGTAATATAGAGCAACCAAAAATCATATGTACCCTAAACTAGTACCAACAAAACTTCCACCCTATCCCGTAGTTTCTAAAATGGGGTCACTTTTTTGGAGTTTCTACTCTAGGGGTGCATCAGGGGGGCTTCAAATGGGACATGGTGTAAAAAAAAAACAGTCCAGCAAAATCTGCCTTCCAAAAACCGTATGGCATTCCTTTCCTTCTGCGCCCTGCCGTGTGCCCGTACAGTGGTTTACGACCACATATGGGCTGTTTCTGTAAACTACAGAATCAGGGCCATAAATATTGAGTTTTGTTTGGCTGTTAATCCTTGCTTTGTTACTGGGAAATATGGATTAAAATGGAAAATTTGCCAAAAAATTTAAATTCTGAAATTTCATCTCCATTTGCCAATAACTCTTGTGAAACACCTAAAGGGTTAACGACGTTTGTAAAATCTGTTTTGAATACCTTGAGGGGTGCAGTTTCTTAGATGGGTCACTTTTATGGAGTTTCTACTCTAGGAGTGCATCAGGGGGGCTTCAAATGGGAAATGGTGTAAAAAAAACAGTCCAGCAAAATCTGCCTTCCAAAAACCATATGGCATTCCTTTCCTTCTGCGCCCTACCATGTGCCCATACAGTAGTTTACGACCACATATGAGGTGTTTCTGTAAACTACAGAATCCGGGCAATAAATATTGAGTTTTGTCTGTCTGTTAACCCTTGCTTTGTTACTGGAAAAAATGGATTAAAATGGAAAATGTAACAAAAAATTAAAATTCTGAAATTTCATCCCCATTTGCCAATAACTTTTGTGGAACACCTAAAGGGTTAACGACGTTTGAAAAATCAGTTTTGAATACCTTGAGGGGTGTAGTTTCTTAGATGGGGTACATTTATGGAGTTTCTACTATATGGTTGCATCAGGGGGGCTTCAAATGGGACATTGTGTCAAAAAAACCAATCCAGCAAAATCTGCCTTCCAAAAACCGTATGACATTCCTTTCCTTCTGCGCCCTATCGTGTGCCCGTACAGTAGTTTACGACCACATATGAGGTGTTTCTGTAAACAACAGAATCCGGGCAATAAATATTGAGTTTTGTTTGACTGTTAACCCTTGCTTTGTTACTGGAAAAAATGGATTAAAATGGAAAATTTAACAAAAAATTTAAATTCTGAAATTTCATCCCCATTTGCCAATAACTCTTGTGGAACACCTAAAGGGTTAACGACGTTTTTAAAATCAGTTTTGAATACCTTGAGGGGTGTAGTTTCTTAGATGGGGTACATTTATGGAGTTTCTACTCTAGGGTTGCATCAGGGGGGCTTCAAATGGGATATGGTGTCAAAAAAAACAGTCCAGCAAAATCTGCCTTCCAAAAACCGTATGGCATTCCTTTCCTTCTGCGCCCTGCCGTGTGCCCGTACAGCGGTTTACGACCACATATGGGATGTTTATGTAAACTACAGAATCAGAGCTATAAATATTGAGTTTGGTTTAGGGCTGTTAACTCTTGCTTTGTAACTGAAAAACAATTATTAAAATGGAAAATCTGCCAAAAAAGTGAAATTTTGAAATTGTATCTCTTTTTTCCATTAATTCTTGTGGAACACCTAAAGTATTAACAAAGTTTGTCAAATCAGTTTTGAATACCTTGAGGGGTGTAGTTTCTAGAATGGGGTAATTTTTGGGTGGTTTCTATTATGTAAGCCTCGCAAAGTGAGCCTTGTAACATCCCCAAAAAATAAAATATCATTCCCAAAATTATCAAAACATGAAGTAGACATATGGGTAATGTAAAGTAATAACTATTTTTGGAGGTATTAGTATGTATTATAGAAGTAGAGAAATTGAAACTTGGAAATTTGCAATTTTTAAAAATTTTTTGCTAAATGTGGTATTTTTTTTATAAATAAAAATTAATTTTTTTGACTTCATTTTACCAGTGTCATGAAGTACAATATGTGACGAAAAAACAATCTCAGAATGTCCTGGATAAGTCAAAGCGTTTTAAAGTTATCAGCACTTAAAGTGACACTGGTCAGATTTGCAAAAAATTGCCTGGTCCTTAAGGTGAAATAAGGCTGTTTCCTTAAGGAGTTAAAAAAATACTTACACTGGGTTGTTCGGGATTTTAATATTGATGGCCTATCCTCAGAAAAGGTCATCAATATCTGATCACTGAGGTTCTGACACCCTGCATCCCCTGCTGTTTTAGAGTAGCTCCAGTACTGGAAGTTGGTCCTGAAACTGCACAGCTCCATCCATTGTGCAGCAGACGGAGATAGTTACTGCAGCAGTGCTCCCACACTTCTGGCGCAGCTGATCGGCAAGCCTGTTGGAGTCCCGATTATCAGATATTGATGACCTAACTACCCACTGTAGGATAATAAGCTGAACTAGGTAGTGATATAACTGTAAGGGGTGCAGTGATTGTATTCACATGTGGGCCCAGGAATCTGAGGTATTCACACCTATCTGGACTAGCCTGAGACAGAGGGATAACTGTAAACCCGCCGCTGCGCTCTGCAGACTCCAGGGCGCGGTGGGAAACCTTACTGTCTGCGTGCCTGCGCTGCGTAGGGATGCTCTGTATGGAGAGTGCAGCGTAGGTATGAGGAGGCAGGACCCACCATGGTGGAAGGTGGGCCCAGCTGCACTAAGCAGCGCTGCAGGGGAGCTGTCTGGAGAGACGGTGCTGGGCATTGGCGGCCATGGCAAGTGAAGTGGCGAGCTGAATGATCATGGATCAGTTATCTCGCCACGACGCCACTTATATGACAAGTCTGAGGAATCACTGTTGTGCTTATTGAAGTGGCAGGCAGCGGTGCTGGCCAGCGGGAAGCTGGAGAGCTGCCTGCCACACTAATCATTATGAATGAAAATGCCAGAGGCCCACCTAGGATTTCCCCGGCATCCCGGTGGGCCAGTCCGAGCCTGGAGACATCATCCTATGAGAAGCTAGTGTCCCCGCTTCTGTCTAAACTGCCATTAAAAACTATTTCAAAAGGGGCCATCTGGCCACGAAAATAGTCAAAAATAAGATATGTCCTATTTTAGGCCCATAAACTGTAATTGATTCTAAAAGTGTCCGTCACATTTATATGCACAAATTTATGAAAATTAGCATGTCTAAAAATCTGCCATCAGATGCAAATTTGAATATTCTAGTAGTATACTCTCTCTCTCTCTCTCCCTCCAATGAAACAAATCACAAAATCAAAGTTTATTTAAAGGCTATTGTCTCCTTTGCATTGTTTTTTTTTTAAACATTTTTATTAAATTGTATATACAACACAAAAACTGTAAAATTATTTTGTAGTTAGTCTTTTTTTTCTTCTAAATTGGCCTGTTTAGCTTTTGCAGCTTGCATATATTGCAGTACTTACCATTCTGTGTTAAATCCATCAGCCAAGTCCTCAGATAACTCAGTATCCAATCACTGCTATGTTCTGAAAATCACCTAAGCTGTATTATGATCAAAGTTGATCAACTTTGATTTGAGTACCATTCAGACAATCCCTTAGACTCTTCCAGGCAATCAGAGCACTTTTAATTCTAGTCGAATTTCTATTAGACCTGGATCAAATCAGACAGCTGATTCAGAAGAATCTGACCAGAACAGAATTTTAACAAATTCACTCATCTCTACTCATAAATCACCATTGTGTGCAGCACCTGAAAATGTATAAATTAATTGACAACTGGGTATCAGTATTGCCTGTGTCTCTACACAGTCTATCACTATCATCACTGATTGGACAGTGTCAGAGAGTGTGTGGATACAGCCCCAATTGATCTCACCCAGTTATTTTATTCAAAATATTTCTAGATGGAATAACAGAAGAACAGCACAATGCAGAAATCTGAAAAGGATGCTCCTGAATTGTTATTTCATGGTAACTACAATTATTTGCTAAAATAAACAGGTCTGGAGAGCAGGAGTGTTCACCAGGTACATTGCAAGCTTAAACTCCAATGTTAGCTTTTCTTGCTGATATTCTGAGGCCTGTTTCATATTTACCTGCTCTTTAACAAACTTTTGTGTTCTTTCAGCCTCTAATTTATTTGAACCTTCTCCCAGATAAATTCCAAGTATTTATTCTATATCTATCTGTCTATCTATCTATCTATCTATCTATCTATCTATCTATCTATCTATCTATCTATCTATCACCTATCTATCTATCTATCTATCTACAAACCGGATTCCAAAAAAGTTGGGACACTATACAAATCGTGAATAAAAACTGAACGCAATGATGTGGAGGTGCCAACTTCTAATATTTTATTCAGAATAGAACATAAATCACGGAACAAAAGTTTAAACTTAGAAAATGTACAATTTTAAGGGAAAAATATGTTGAATCAGAATTTCATGGTGTCAACAAATCCCCAAAAAGTTGGGACAAGGCCATTTTCACCACTGTGTGGCATCTCCCCTTCTTCTTACAACACTCAACAGACGTCTGGGGACCGAGGAGACCAGTTTCTCAAGTTTAGAAATAGGAATGTTCTCCCATTCTTGTCTAATACAGGCCTCTAACTGTTCAATCGTCTTGGGCCTTCTTTGTTGCACCTTCCTCTTTATGATGCGCCAAATGTTCTCTATAGGTGAAAGATCTGGACTGCAGACTGGCTATTTCAGTACCCGAATCCTTCTCCTACGCAGCCATGATGTTGTGATTGATGCAGAATGTGGTCTGGCATTATCTTGTTGAAAAATGCAGGGTCTTCCCTGAAAGAGATGACGTCTGGATAAGAGCATATGTTGTTGTAGAATCTGAATATATTTTTCTGCATTGATGGTGCCTTTCCAGACATGCAAGCTGCCCATGCCACACGCACTCATGCAACCCCATACCATCAGAGATGCAGGCTTCTGAACTGAGCGTTGATAACAACTTGGGTTGTCCTTGTCCTCTTTGGTCCGGATGACATGGCGTCCCAGATTTCCAAAAAGAACTTCGAATTGTGACTCGTCTGACCACAGAACAGTCTTCCATTTTGCCACACTCCATTTTAAATGATCCCTGGCCCAGTGAAAACGCCTGAGCTTGTGGATCTTGCTTAGAAATGGCTTCTTCTTTGCACTGTAGAGTTTCATCTGGCAACGGCGGATGGCACGGTGGATTGTGTTCACTGACAATGGTTTCTGGAAGTATTCCTGAGCCCATTCTGTGATTTCCTTTACAGTAGCATTCCTGTTTGTGGTGCAGTGTCGTTTAAGGGCCCGGAGATCACGGGCATCCAGTATGGTTTTACGGCCTTGACCCTTACGCACAGAGATTGTTCCAGATTCTCTGAATCTTCGGATGATGTTATGCACAGTTGATGATGATAGATGCAAAGTCGTTGCAATTTTTCGCTGGGTAACACCTTTCTGATATTGCTCCACTATCTTTCTGCGCAACATTGTGGGAATTGGTGATCCTCTACCCATCTTGGCTTCTGAGAGACACTGCCACTCTGAGAAGCTCTTTTTATACCCAATCATGTTGCCAATTGACCTAATTAGTGCTAATTGGTCTTCCAGCTCTTCGTTATGCTCAAATTTACTTTTTCCAGCCTCTTATTGCTACTTGTCCCAACTTTTTGGGGATTTGTTGACACCGTGAAAATTGGAATCAACTTATTTTTCCTTTAAAATGATACATTTACTTGAATTAAACGTTTGATCTGTCATCTACGTTCTATTACAAATAAAATATTGACATTTGCCATCTCCACATCATTGCATTCAGTTTTTATTCACAATTTGTTTAGTGTCCCAACTTTTTGGGAATATCCGGTTTGCACATCTCCTTACATTGTCACGTGTCTCGCGAGAGCACGTGTAGCGGCGCATGCGCAGACCGCTCATCCGGACGCCAAGCAGACTCTACTGTGTCTCCACGATTCAATGTGTCCTATCCGAAGTTTTTTAAGGTTTTAATCAATTCGACATTGATACGCACTGTGCACCTTTCATATATTTATTGATAATTATGTATTCACATTGATACTACTACTGTGTTGATCACGTTATGCACTTTTTTTGATGATGCTCACAATTAATTTAGGTACGATCATGGCCACAGATGAATTATGTTTTTAATGTTGTTATATCTTAGTGCATTTGCACTTTATTACTTAATTATGGATTTGTGATTTTGTAAATTGCTTGCACTACTTATGTATGTAATTATGCACATGTTACTCAGCTAGACAAAGGCTCCAATGAGAGAGCTGAAAGTTGCTGCTAGATGGGTGAAGAAACCATCCACTTTTTCATCACTAATCTGGAGTGCTTCCTTTTTGCTTCTCTATCTATCTATCCCAAAAAAGAGCAAAGGCAGCACGCTTGAGCATGCTAAGTTGATATCTACTACTGGGTCGCCATCTTGATTATGGTATCAGTTGTCTTCTATGTGATATGTTAATCTCGTGGGATGAGAAGGATTCGACGCCTGCGCAGTATGGTTTCTCTGACGCCAACCAGGTCCTGCCGTCTCGAGCTACATGTGAGACTTTTTGATAATGAGCTATTTGATTTTAAACACACAATTATGCACACCTGTGATTGGATGTTTGTCAATGAAGGATATTTTATGATATGGATTATAGTACACATATTTATTCATGTAATATCAGCACATTGCACTTTATATATGACTGTTTTGGTATTTTTGACAATTATGTACACATTTGTGAAATCACTCTGGAACTATATATTTTAAAATAGTTTTTAAGTATATTGAAACTTAATCATGTAATCACTATGTTTAATTACGTATGCTATATAAGTACTTGATTTTGCACATTGTAATATGGCTTGACAAAGGCTCCATAGAGTGAGCTGAAATATTGCTATCACATGGGTTAATAAATTACCCACCTTTTTACACGGATACCAGTGTGCTGCCTTTGCTCCTTTTTGGTATACGTAGCTAGACCTTGGTCCTTGGTCTTTTGAAGGTATTGCACCGCCGATTTGTTTGTGTGCTGCTCTTTAACCGTTTTTGTGTATCTATCTATCATCTATCATTTCAGATCAATCTATCTATTATCGATCCATCTATTTAAATAGATATCCTTTTGTCCACCTACCTTAACAATAACTGTAAAACTAAAATAAAGTAAGAAACACTAAACGTCATCACTGTCAATGAAAATCCTAATATTTGATTTGTGTAGAAAGTACTAATAGTCAAATGACTCAATAATAAATTAGATTAATTGATTATTACTGGAAGGCAGCATGAATCGCTGACCTGGATAATTCTATTTGTTGTGAAGGTCTGTCATGAAAACTCTGAAGGTTTGCTTGCTAAGACTTTTCTGTGCTATAGCTCTGTATAATATTGCATACATTTGACTATATGATAACTGCAGTTTTGCTTCTGAATATGCAGCCAGCATGTTTTCATGACAGATTGGTTTTTGACATGTGAGATTAGACAGCGAAGGCTAATCTAATGCTATCAGAATAGCTAGGTCAGCAAACTAAAACCAGGCATTTGTGAAATATACATGTGGAAATGCAAAGTATCATTGACCAGGGAATGCATCTGAAATATGCACAGAATGGTGATGTTTATAGGATGACCTGTTAACTCTTCAACAATCAAATTCCTACTTTTTATTGACTGGAGCAACTCTGACTACATCAACTATGTATGACCAAAGCCTGAAGAGCAGGAGTCTATGACCCAGTTACCCTGCAACAATGGGCCTTGTGTGCTTTAGAGTGCCTATACACAAGAGCGCAAAGACAGTAAACCCATTGATTCTGGGAGGGCGGTCAACTATTGTATGTGTATGGGTGTGTACTGACTCTCCTCTGACAGATCAGGAGAATATAGCATGTTGTATTTCAAAACCTGATCTTTTGTTCTAACAAAACGTCTGGCAGTGGCATACACCCCTCACCCCATTTCGCATACATGCATGCTTGGCTGCAGCAAACATGCATTTGTATGGGGGGGCGGGGGGGGAGTAGGAATGGTTGTCAGCCGAACAAGCTTTCAGCTAACAGCTATTGAATGTGCATTGTTTTCTTAATTAAAAATCCTAATTTCCATAATCTAAATAGTTTTAACATTTCAAGACCGGGTGATTTTCAATTTTTTCTATTTTCGTTTTTTACTCCCAGCACCCACCCCAAGCCATAAATGTTTTTTTTTTCATTCACATAGTTATGAGAGGTGGTGTTTTTTGCGGGACAAAATGCACTTTCTAATGGCACCATTTATGATTGCATACAATGTGATGGAGAGTAGCAAACTTCCAGTCTTATAATTAAGGTAATGCCACATATGTTGTTGTTTTTTTCTGCATTAAATACTGAAAAAATAATCCTATTTTTTTTTCATTACCATATTCTGACCCCTATAAACTTTTTTATAGTTATGTTTTTTGGAGCTGAGTGCTAAATTTTGTGGTCTCTACCTTTCAAAAATACAATTTTGGGGTGTGTATGACTTTTTAAACACTTGTCATTTCATTTTTTTGTGCCAGGTGAAGCGACCAAAAAAAAGCGAATCGGCCATTATGACTTTTTTTATTTTTCTGTTTTCCATATGGGAAAAATATTCTCATATTTTAATAGTACGGGCGTTTTAGCATGCGGCAATGCCCATGATGTGTATTTTTTTTATTGTTTACATATTTTTATTAGAATTTTTATATTTTTCAAAACTTTTTTTTTTTACACTTTTTATAGTTCTCATAGGGAGCTAGAACAAGCAATCATTAGATTGCATCTCTCTTAGCATTAAGAAGCACTGCTGGGGGTCATTTATGACCAGCTATATGGCATATATTTGGCACAGATTCTGTTGCACGCCATGGTGTGGCAGAATCTGTGACTTCTTCCCTGCACACTCCAGGTCTAAAAAAGTAGGTACAGCATAGGAGGGGAAGGGGAGGGGCCGGATAATTCAATACATTATAAATCTGGTTTAGGCATAGAAAATGGTCTAAATGTAAGGCAGCTCAGAAGCGACACATCTACATAACTTCGGTGATCCACCGACAGCTACAGGGCTTATTAAGACTGGCGTCTAAAACGTTGCTCTTAATAAATGTGCCCCTATGTTCCTATAGAGCAGCGGTTCTCAACCTAGGGGTCGCGACCCCTTTGGGGGTCGATCGGCCCTTTCCGGGGGGTCGCCTGAGGCTTCTTATTGTGGGTCGCCCGCACAACGGCAGCGGCCCCTTATCCTCGCGCACAGGAAGTGATGTCCTATCACTGCCTGTGCTTGAAGGAGCCTGACGTCTGGACGGGTAAGTCGGGCCCCTGTCTGCTGAGGTCCGAGTTTTTTCGTTAATGACACCGCCGCTGAGCACCACTGCCACCAATGATTTAATTGAGCCTGGCTAATTTTATTTTAATTATTTGGCTGAGCAAGGCTTAATTTATTTGGGGGACATGAAGCACCGCTGATTTATTTATTTGGGGGACCCTGAGCACTTCTGATTTATTTATTTGGGGGGGGGGACCTGAAGCACCGCTGATTTATTTATTTGGGGGACCCTGAGCACCACTGATTTATTTATTTGGGGGTACCCCGAGCGCCGCTGATTTGAATTACTCTGCTTTAATTATGTTCAATTTGTAGCAATAAAAATACATCCTGCATATCAGATATTTACATTACAATTCATAACAGTAGCAAAATTAGTTATGACGTAGCAAGGAAAAAAATGTAATGGTTGGGGGTCACCACAACATGAGGAACTGTATTAAGGGGTCACGGCTTTAGAAAGGTTGAGAACCACTGCTATAGAGCCTTGCCATAAGCAGGGGCTCCATAAGAACTAATGTGCAGCAGCTTCTGTTCCTTCAAGAGGATAGAAGCTGCCGCACTATGCATTCAGCTACCCTGATCCTTGATGTTTTAGGGCATCCAAATGCTGTGGTCACGTTTGACCACAGCCTTAGAAGGGTTAAAAGTCTTCGACCGACATTACTGCTGGTCGCGGATATTAGTTCCGGGTGCCTGCTGTTTAAAACGGGAGCAGGGACCATTTTTAAATGTCCAACCTCCAATGTAAATTTACGTAGGACGTTCCGGAAGGGGTTAAAGTACATTTGAAGAGACCTTAAAGGGGCTGTCTCAATTGAGCAAACTGCATTTATCATGTAAACAAAGTTAAACAGAAGTGGCCGTACTTGCACATTATAGGAAAAGTGCCAGCCTATGTGCACTAGTGATGGACGAACATCGGCAGGGACGATTCGCGAACACGATC
Source organism: Bufo bufo (assembly GCF_905171765.1). Lineage (NCBI taxonomy): Eukaryota > Metazoa > Chordata > Amphibia > Anura > Bufonidae > Bufo > Bufo bufo. The sequence goes on along the minus strand of NC_053389.1, from coordinate 690,000,561 downwards.
AAATGTTCTCAAACCGCAAGTTTGCGGCGGGCGCCATTAACTTTAATGACAGGCGAACCTGAAAAACCTTCAGATCATATTTGTAGCCACCAAATACTTACTAGAAGTGCACAAATTGTCCCACAACATGGACAGTGACATACTAGAGGGTGATCAATGACAAAAATTCTCACAAAAAATATGAATTTTAATCATGGGCCATTTTTATGCATCTTAAAAGGAACTTCTCAAAAATGTGCCCTGCTGGAGCCTAGAAATTTGTTATTTTAAGCCACGGGAGTATGGTCCCTGAAAATTAGCCATTCACCTGACATAAAAGAAATTCTGATTATGTGGCTCGAGGTACATTATGCGGTCACTGAATAATAATTTTACTGTAGCCCACTGGAGTACAGGCCCCAAACATTAGGCATTCAACGTACAGAAAAGATCAGGTGATTATGTGGCTGGAGGTATATTAGATGGTCATTGGATATTAATTTTACTGCAGGCCAGTGGAGTACAGGCCCCAAACATTAGGCATTCACTAAGCAGAAAAGATCAGGTGATTATGTGGCTGGCGGTATATTAGACGGTCATTGGATATCAATTTTACTGCAGGCCAGTGGAGTATAGGCCCCAAATATTAGGCATTCATTGGACAGAAAAGATCAAGTGATTATGTGGCTGGAGGTACATTAGGCGGTCACCATATAATAATTTTACTGTTGGCCAGTTAGATTACAGGCCCCAAACATTAGGCATTCACCGGACAGAAAAGACCTTTTATGCCACTGTATTTACATAAAAGACAGGAACCATTCTTTGTTCTGGGTTGTGGCGGATATGTGTGGGCTGGCATGAGGAAATTCAATTAAACGTGATCATCACAGGTGTTGAATTCCTCTGAGATCCATGCCTCATTAATTTTTAGAAATGTGTACACTGTCGTGAGCTAGGCTAGTGTGCTTATCGGTCACAATCCTTCCTGCTGCACTGAATGTCGAGGGGCAAGCCAAGCGTTCCATGGCAAATTTTGCCAGCTCTGACCACAGGTCAAGCCTGCACACCCAGTAGTGAAGGGGTTCCTGGCTTCTCAGAGCGTCCACATCAGCGGTTAACCCGATGTAGTCGGACACCTGTCGGTCTAGGTGTTCCCTGAGGCTGGATCTTGAGGACGGCTGTCGATGGGTTGACTGCAAGAATGATCTCATATCCAAAGTGACCAACACATCTTCAAATCGCCCTCTTCTTGCATGCACAGTAGGATTTGCACCCACAACTGCTTCTCTGTAAGTGGAAATTCCTCTGCCAGCACCCGCAACGGCAGAATGCAGCATCTCTTGCAGCAAGACCTGGAAATGCTGCATTATGACAGCCTTCTGTGATTCTGGTAACATGTTTGCCATTTTGTGTTTGTACCGGGGGTCTAAGTACGTTGCCACCCAGTACTGGTCCTTACCCTTTATGCTTTTTTTTTTTACGGAGGTCCCTATTCAAACACTAGAGCATGAAGGCCCCCATTTGCACAAAATTGGAAGTGGTGGAGAGCCCTGGTTCCTGTTCATCGCCCAGGAGAATGTCATCCTCGGTCTCCTCCCCCCAGCCATGGACAACACCAGGGATTCCCGAAAAGTTTAAATCGTGCTCTTCTTGCTCCTCCTACTTCCCCCAGGCACCATCCTCCTCTGACTCCTCTTCAGACTCCTGCTGACTTGTCTCAGATAGAGTAGCCCCCCCTGGGAATTCATTCAGCATTGCGACTTCCTCATCTTCCAGCTTCTGCTCCTCGACGGCTTGATCAATGACACGACGCAATGCACGCTCCAGAAAGAAAGCGTAAGGTACGATGTCAATGATGGCGCCCTGACTGTGACTGATCAGTTTGGTGATCTCATCAAATGGCCGCAGAAGTCTGCATGCGTTGCACATGAGCAGCCACTGACATGGTGAAAAGAAACCAAACTTGCCGCTGAACATGGCCATATAGCACTGGGATGCCCTTTTGTGAGAAATATTTCCTTCCGGGGACCTTCCATTGTGGTGTGCCAATGGCCACAAATTTTCTAAAGGTCTCAGAGTCCACCAGTTTATATGGCAGTAGGTGGTGGGCTAGCAGTTCTGACAAGCCAGCGGTCAACTATTGGGCAAGAGGGTTATCCGTCGTCATCAACTTTTTACGTTCAAACATTTGGGCCATGGAAGTCTGCCTTTTGCAAGATGAACGCGACAACAGCACGGTGGAAGGTGGAGTGGAGGACAAACGGGAGGAGAGAGGAGAAGGATAAGGAGAAGAGGCAGGATGTGGAGCGCCGGGAGTGTTGCTTTCTGGGTTCTGACGGTGTTGCTCCCACTGGGCTCGGTAATGGGAGGCCAGGTGCCTTCTTAAGGCAGTCATACCTAGGTGAGTTTTGGGCTTACTGCGACTTATGCGTTGACAGCACAGGCTGCAGATTGCAACACTGCGGTGCCATGTGCCGGCATCCTGGGAGCGCCAGATGTGACCTTTTATGATGGAAGCTTGCTCCAGATACATTTGCAGTCTGCTTTTTGCCTCCTGTGCACTTCGAGTTCTGCCTGCTTCTCCTCCTTCTACCCCCTATCTGCTGCTTGCTGTCTCCCTCTGAACTCTCCTCCTCTTCCTCTCTTGTGGGCACCCACGTGACATCCATCGACACGTCATCATCGTCACCTTCACCACCACTGACATTAGAGATCTCGGAGTAGGCAGCAACAGCGGAGACCTCCGTCCTTGTGCTGATCTGGGTAATGTCGTCAGACCGCTGGGTGGCGGCCGTTGCTACCTCCTCTTCCTGATCCGATGCCAAGAATGGCTGCGCATCGGTAAGGTCTGGGAATTGATGGTAAAATAATTCCTCTGACTCAAGTTGGAGGGGCTATGGTGGTGGTGGTGTCTCTGGGGTGCACATAGCAGAGAGTGAGGAGGGTGCAGATACAGAGGATGAGGAGGGTGCAGAAGCGGAAGATTGAGTGAGCCACTCAACCAACTCTGGTGCGTCCTTTGATGTAATCACACACATCTTCTCCAACTTCCCACTTAGGCTCTGGCCTGGTGCACCTGCCCGACCCCTACCACCCATGCGGAATGGCCTGGCTTTTCCTCTGCCTGTCATTTTCAAAATGACCCTATGACAAAGTCCTTATAGAAGAGCAGTATTTGTGGAAGAAGGTATATTGCAGGCCTCAAACATTATTTGGTGGAAGCTGGTATATCAATCCCCTCTATTAGTATTTTGTGGAAATAGGTATATATAACCACTTAACCCCTTAAGGACTCGGCCGTATTTCACCTCACGGACTTGGCCATTTTTTTGCAAATCTGACCAGTGTCACTTTAAGTGCTGATAACTTTAAAATGCTTTGACTTATCCAGGCCATTCTGAGATTGTTTTTTCGTCACATATTGTACTTCATGACACTGGTAAAATGAAGTAAAAAAAAAAATCTTTTTTATTTATAAAAAAATACCAAATTGACCAAAAATTGGTAAAAAATTGCAAATTTCGAAGTTTCAATTTCTCTACTTCTATAATACATAGTAATACCTCCAAAAATAGTTATTACTTTACATTCCCCATATGTCTACTTCATGTTTGGATCATTTTCGGAATGATATTTTATTTTTTGGGGATGTTACAAGGCTTAGAAGTTTAGAAGCAAATCTTGAAATTTTTCTGAAATTTTCAAAAACCCAATTTATAGGGACCAGTTCAGGTCTGAAGTCACTTTGCTAGTCTTACATAATAGAAACCACCCAAAAATGACCCCATTCTAGAAACTACACCCCTCAAGGTATTCAAAATGGATTTTACAAACTTTGTTAACCCTTTAGGTGTTCCACAAGAATTAATGGAAAAAAGAGATACAATTTCAAAATTTCACTTTTTTGGCAGATTTTCCATTTAAATAATTTTTGTCCAGTTACAAAGCAAGGGTTAGGCCTCATGCACACGACCGTATTTTTTTGCGGTCCGCAAAACGGGGTTCCGTTTTCCCGTGATCCGTGAACGTTTTTTCGTCCGTGGGTCTTCCTTGATTTTTGGAGGATCCACGGACATGAAAAAAAAGTCGTTTTGGTGTCCGCCTGGTAGTGCAGAGCCAAACGGATCCGTCCTGAATTACAATGCAAGTCAATGGGGACGGATCCGTTTGACGTTGACACAATATGGTGCCATTTCAAATGGATCCGTCCCCATTGACTTTCAATGTAAAGTCTGGATTCTTTTTTATACCATCAGATCGGAGTTTTCTCCAATCCGATGGTATATTTTAACTTGAAGCGTCCCCATCACCATGGGAACGCCTCTATGTTAGAATATACTGTCGGATATGAGTTAGATCGTGAAACCTCATTTCCGACAGTATATTCTAACACAGAGGCGTTCCCATGGTGATGGGGACGCTTCTAGTTAGAATATACTACAAACTGTGTACATGACTGCCCCCTGCTGCCTAGCAGCATCCGATCTCTTACAGGGGGCCGTGATCAGCACAATTAACCCCTCAGGTGCCGCACCTGAAGGGGTTAATTGTACTATCATATCCCCCTGTAAGAGATCAGGGCTGCCAGGCAGCAGGGGGCAGACCCCCCCCCCTCCCCAGTTTGAATATCATTGGTGGCCAGTGCGCCCCCCCCCCTTCCTCCCTCTATTGTAATAATTCGTTGGTGGCACAGTGTGCCCCCCCGCCCCCCCCTTCCTCCCTCTATTGTAATAATTCGTTGGTGGCACAGTGTGCGCCCCCCCCCCTTCCTCCCTCTATTGTAATAATTCGTTGGTGGCACAGTGTGCGCCCCCCCCCCTTCCTCCCTCTATTGTAATAATTCGTTGGTGGCACAGTGTGCGCCCCCCCCCCTTCCTCCCTCTATTGTAATAATTCGTTGGTGGCACAGTGTGCGCCCCCCATTGGCCCCCCCTCCCTCTATAGCATTAACAACATTGGTGGCCAGTGTGCGGCCTCCCATCTCCCCCCCCCCCTCCCCGATCATTGGTGGCAGCGGGTTACTAGCAATAGTACAATAGTAAAAGATTCATACTTACCTGGGAGCTGCGATGTTCGTGTCCGGCCGGGAGCTTCTCCTACTAGTAAGTGACAGTTCATTTAGCAATGCGCCGCACAGACCTGTCACTTACCAGTAGGTGGAGCTCCCGGCCGGACACGAACATCGCAGCAGCAGCCAGCAGCAGGTAAGTATGAATCTTCTACTATTGTACTATTGCTAAGTAACCATGGCAACCAGGACTGTAGTAGCATCCTGGTTGCCATGGTTACCGATCGGAGCCCCAGCGATTAAACTGGGACTCCGATCGGAACTCCGCTGCCACCAATGATGGGGGGGGGGGGAGATGGGAGGCCGCACACTGGCCACCAATGTTGTTAATGCTATAGAGGGAGGGGGGGCCGATGGGGGGCGCACACTGTGCCACCAACGAATTATTACAATACAGGGAGGGAGGGGGGGGCGCACACTGTGCCACCAACCTATTATTACAAAAGAGGAGGGGGGGGCCGCACTGGCCACCAATGATATTCAAACTGGGGAGGGGGGGAGGGTCTGCCCCCTGCTGCCTGGCAGCCCTGATCTCTTACAGAGGGCCGTGATCAGCACAATTAACCCCTTCAGGTGCCGCAACCGAAGGGGTTAATTGTGCTGATCACGGCCCCCTGTAAGAGATCGGGTGCTGCCAGGCAGCAGGGGGCAGTCTTGTACACAGTTTGTAGTGTATTCTAACTAGAAGCGTCCCCATCACCATGGGAACGCTTCTGTGTTAGAATATACTGTCGGTTCTGAGTTTTCACGAAGTGAAAACTCAGCTTTGAAAAAGCTTTTATGCAGACGGATCTTCGGATCCGTCTGTATAAAAACTAACCTACGGCCACGGATCACGGACACGGATGCCAATCTTGTGTGCATCCGTGTTCTTTCACGGACCCATTGACTTGAACGGGTCCGTGAACCGTTGGCCGTGAAAAAAATAGGACAGGTCATATTTTTTTCACGGCCAGGAAACACGGATCACGGATGCGGCTGCAAAACGGTGCATTTTCCGATTTTTCCACGGACCCATTGAAAGTCAATGGGTCCGCGAAAAAAAATGGAAAACGGCACAACGGCCACAGGTGCACACAACGGTCGTGTGCATGAGGCCTTAACAGCAAAACCAAACTCAATATTTATGGCCCTGATTCTGTAGTTTGCAGAAACACCCCATATGTGGTCGTAAACCACTGTACGGGCAGACGGCAGGGCGCAGAAGGAAAGGAATGCCATACGGTTTTTGGAAGGCAGGTTTTGCTGGACTGTTTTTTTGACACCATGTCCCATTTGAAGCCCCCCTGATGCACCCCTAGAGTAGAAACTCCATAAAAGTGACCCCATCTAAGAAACTACACCTCTCAAGGTATTCAAAACTGATTTTACAAACGTCGTTAACCCTTTAGGTGTTCCACAAGAATTAATGGAAAATAGAGATACAATTTCAAAATTTCACTTTTTTGGCAGATTTTCCATTTTAATAATTTTTTTCCAGTTACAAAGCAAGGGTTAACAGCCAAACCAAAATCAATAATTATGGCCCTGATTCTGTAGTTTACAGAAACACCCCATATGTGGTCGTAAACTACTGTACGGGCACACGGCAAGGTGCAGAAGGAAAGGAATGCCATACGGTTTTTGGAAGGCAGATTTTGCTGGACTGTTTTTTTTTACACCCATTTGATGATGTCCCATTTGAAGCCCCCCTGATGCACCCCTAGAGTAGAAACTCCAAAAGAAATGGCCCCATTTTAGAAAGTACGGGCTAAGGTTAAAGTTTTGTTGGTACTAGTTTAGGGTACATATGATTTTTGGTTGCTCTATATTAAACTTTTTGTGAGGCAAGATAACAAGAAATAGCTGTTTTGGCACCGTTTTCATTTATTGTTATTTACAACATTCATCTGACAGGTTAGCTCATGTGATATTTTTATATAGCAGGTTGTCACGGATGCGGCGATACCTAATATGTATCCTTTTTTTTATTTATGTAAGTTTTACACAATGGTTTCTTTTTTGAAGCAAAAACAATCATGTTTTAGTGTTTCCATAGTCTGAGAGCCATAATTTTTTCAGTTTTTGGGTGATTACCTTGGGTAGGGTATGATTTTTGCGGGATGAGATGACGGTTTGATTGGCACTATTTTGGGGTGCATATGACTTTTTGGTCGCTTGCTATTACACTTTTTGTGATGTAAGGTGACAAAAAATGGTTTATTTAGCACAGTTTTTTTTTTTTTTTTTTACGGTGTTCATCTGAGGGGTTAGGTCATGTGATATTTTTACCAAATATGTCAACTTTTTATTTATTTATGTAAGTTTAACACAATAACAGCTTTCTAAAAAAAAAAAAAAAAAGATGTTTTAGTGTCTCCATATTCTGAGCCATATTTTTATTTATTTTTTGGGCGATTGTCTCAGGTAGGGGCTAATTTTTTGCGGGATGACGTAACGGTTAGATTGGTCCTATTTTGGTGGGCAAATGCCTTTTTGATCGTTTGCTGTTGTACTTTTTGTGATGTAAGGTGACAATTTTTTTTTTTTTTTAGCACAGTTTTTATTTTTATTTTTTTATGGTGTTTATCTGAGGGGTTATGTCATGTGATATATTTATAGAGCCGATCTATACGGACGTGGCGATACCTAATATGTATACTTTTTTCCCCCCTATTTTTTACCAATTTTTTTTTACTTTATTTGGGGAAAATTCTGTTTTTGTTTATTTTTACTTGAAATGTAATTTTTTAGGGGGAAAACTTTATTTTTTCAACTTTCACTTTATTTTTTGTCCCACTTTGGGACTTGAACTTTTGGGGGTCTAATCCTTTACAATGCATTCCAATACTTCTGTATTGGAATGCATTGGCTGTTTGAGTAATACTGTGTGTATTACTCATACAGCTTCCGGCCTGTGAGATCTAAGGGGCTGGATCTCACAGGCTCTTCACCGGAAGGCAGCGCGATGCCTTCCTTAGACATCGCGCTGCCTTCCATGCCATCGAGTCCCCCCCACAGCCCCATGGGGACCCGAAGGCACCGCCGCCATCCGCCGCCCCCTGCACAATAAAAAGCCGCAAACCGCAGGTCTGAATTGACCTGCGGTTTGCAGAGATCGCCGACACGGGGGGGGTCACGGGACCCCCCCGTGCATTTAGCCTAGGTGCCTGCTCAATGAATTGAGCAGGCACCAGGTTCCGATCGTCATGGGTCCTTAAGGACTCGGGATCCATGCCGTACCGGTACGTCATGGGTCCCTAAGGGGTTAATGAGTATTTGCTGGAAGCCGGTAAATCAAACCCCCCTAATCAATATTTGGTGGAACCCGGTGTATCGCAGTCCTCAATCAATATTAGGTGGAAGTCAGTATATCAATTCCCTCTATCAGTATTTTGTGGAAACGGGTATATAGAACCCCTTATTGAGTATTTGCTAGAAGCAGGTAAATCAAACCCCTTAATCAATATTTGGTGGAATCTGGTGTATCACAGGCCTCAATCAATATTTGGTGGAAGTCAGTATATCTATCCCTTCTTAGTATTTTGTGGAAAAAGGTATATAGAACCCCTTAAGGAGTATTTGCTGGAAGCTGGTATATCAAACCCCTTAATCAATATTTGGTGTATCACAGGCCTCAATCAATATTTTGTGGAAGCCGGTGTATCACACCCCTCAATCAATACTTTGTGGAAGCTGGTGTCTCACACCCCTCAATCAGTATTTTGTGGAAGCAGGTATA